>NC_057797.1:75861068-75891126 GCF_018294505.1 Triticum aestivum
TGTAATTATTTTATACCCACCAACGAGGGTGCTACAAAGGATTTAGTTTGATTTGATCGAGTTAATGCAAGATGTGTGGGAGGGGACGCTGCAAAGGAAATTAATATTTCATAAACTTATTTTGGACTATATCATAATTTTGACACCTAAGTAAAAAATCTAATGTGGCATCCTATTAATAAGCAAAGAGAGAGTTATCTTGTCTTAATATAGATATAGCTCTTCACACAAAAATCAAAGCAACTCATATTTTCTCTCTCACAAAAAACACTAAATGATAAATATTTTAGAGTACAATAAGATACAATCCATTGATGAGATATATATATATAAACACACATTTAATGCATATGATATTTATAACTTAAAGATAGGAGTGCTTTAAGTAATCGTGTGCTTATCTTATCCTACGGGTGTGTGATGTCTATTTATTATTGTCATTATAATGAATTGACTAAGTCTACCTTGTGTGCTGTGTCCTGGTATATAAATAGCCCAGGGCCTGACTCGATTGAGCACATCAGTTGTGTTCATCATACATCTAAGTATCTCATATAAGTTAGGGATCAAAACATGGCGTTCAGCAGACTCAACGGCCAGATGGAAGCCAAGGCAGCCGCGGTTTTGTTCATTGTGCTCCTTGGATGCTCCATGCTCATGTTGGTCTCCTCAACTGGTAATATATATGCTCCATCTGTTTTCAACGTACACTACAAAAGTTAGGATTAGATTGTGACCAACAATTGCTTTATACCCGTATATATTTACTGTTACTAGGTTTGTACTGCAAATAATTTTCTTGTGAGTATGCTTTCATATCATAAAAGTTACCTAATTGTTGAATACAAACTAAAAAATATTTGCATTTTAAAATGGAGGGATTGCTATTTTTCTCATGCATGTCGTATGTATGTGCCTGTTTTTCGCTTGTTATATTGTTCTTGGCGCAAGCCGTCTGATGTATGTGCATGCACGCAATGCATTCTCTGTCCCATGCAGATGGTGAGATCGGCAGATCAGGTTGTCCTCGTCTTTCGGATGGCGATGCCATAGGCAAAGACGACACCCCGTTCCCAAAAATGTGCATAGGGAGGAGGCACGGCCCTGAGAACGTCGAATTCTGTTGTGCAACATTGCCAGGACTACCTTGCTGGCGAACGCAGGAAGAGTGCCTCCACGTTTGCCCATAGGTCTCATCGTTGTGATTAATCAACGTAGTGGACCAAGCTTTGATGTTTCTGTCCATCGGAAAAATTAGAATGAAGGGAAATGAATAATGTTTTTTTCATGGGGAGGAAACAAATTGTCATGCATGGATATGTATACAGAGATGGACCGGCTCTGCATCTGGGAAATTAATAATTTGTAAACTTATCTACAATTCCAGCATTATGACTTTTATTCGCACAGGGCATCAAATATGTCGTTGCCACCCGTCTATGGTTGCTCGGTTTTGCCCCGTGTGGTGCGCGATGATCCATTGTTGTTGCTCACAAAGTCGTTCGCTTCCACCCTCCCGTGGCCGGTTGCAGTGAAGACTAAGCATATTTGCATTTATTTGAGCCAATTATATATATATATATATATATATATATATATATATATATATATATATATATATATATATATATATATATATAGGGTCGCGCTATTCGTCACCCTGGGTGAGGAATAGTTATTCTTCACCCCCTCTCTAATTTGACGTCAATGCACCGTATTTTTAGGTTTCGTAAATTTCATCCTATTTCATACGTAAAAAGAGAACGTAAGAAAATATATACTCGCCGTAAAAAATATTTTATGTTATGTAAAGTTACGAACGTAAAAACATACATAAAAATGTGATATTTTTTATCTTATAATCTATTTTTTTGTTTTCTTATACCAAATTTTATGTAGTGAATTAATATGAATGTTACTATTTGCATTCCAAACGTAATTTGTTTATGAAGCGATCGTAAGATTACCTCGGGTGATTATTCTGCACCCTGGTGGCAAGCAATCCTAAAATCAAACTGATTAGTGTGTTTCATTCGTATCATGACATTCCCAGCACCGAAATCTGAATAGTTAGACGACAATGTAAACCTTCATCGCCGGAATCGGAATGAAGGTTCATTTCCTTTTACACGACATCAGAATTTGCACGGTACTAAAGCCGCCTATAACTCACCACAGGATCAATGCTTACTGGAGCATAGCACAACGCATGACAGACTCAGATGCACCACTCTCAAGTCTGAAGCATTCAAACAACGAGCATTCATATCCGTTCCAGGAACAAAGCAAAGTTGTACTAGAGGCTAGACCTACTACTAGATGAACTTCTCAGCTTATCCCACCGGCAACAACATTCCAACGATCCAATTATCACCAACGGCATCCATGTTACCAAAAAAGAGGCAATCAAGAAACCCAGTGCAGCTTTGAGAGCACGATCAATTGCTCATGATGATGTTGGATATTACATCCCCCAGAGCTCCTTCATCTGCTTCTGGCTGCGGAGATCTGGTAGAAATATCAGGGAGTGTATAAGTGTGTAGTCTAGGATCATGTACAGAAGGAACATAGTTAAGTTAGCAAAACATACTTCCAATTTAACAGAATGGTGACAAGATATTAAGCAGATTATATATGCACATAAAAGCATGTGGCTTTTCAGAGAAAGCGGAAGAAGACAGCATGCAGTGGACATCCGTCAGCAAATAGCACAGGAACATACAAGCAAGTAAAAGTACTGATAATGAAAATAAATACAAAATGCTATCTGAAGAGAAGGTATGACTCACAAGCACTCCCGCTGTGGCGGACATAAATTTTGTCGACTGGTATACCATTTGCCATAAACAAATTTGCCAGCTTATGGACTCTCCCATCATCCTTTGAGCATGTGATCTTCACCATTCGAAGATCTTTGCAAGTAAATGATCTTCCCTATAGTTTGATACCTGTTTCTGATGCCTCTCTGGCATTGAAGTTCTTTTGCAGATAAAAAAGTTGTTGTTAAGCATGTGCTAAAGTACTCAAAACTAAAAGATAATCAAGTAAGCACAAGCCCCAAATATGTAATTATACATACAATTTTAAGTTGGAGAAAGAGCTTCTGTATATTAGGTGAGTGCTGCAGCAAGAAAATTGATGCATCAAAGTCTGCAGTCATACACCATTCGCCAAGAGACAGGGTCTTCAGGTTGCCAAAAATTGGACATGTATTCAGTTCCCTGCTCAGAACAACCTACACATTGCACATAAAATGAGTATTCAGCAATTAAACATAGTAATTTGAATTTTATATTTTATATATTGAATACAAGAGGTTTGTTTAATATGCAGAGAAGAAAACAAACATACCAACCACGAGAAAGAAATTAAGACATATAGTGATGTGTTACCATGATTAGTACCTATTGGTGAAATATGATTCCTCATTCTTTTCTATAATGTGAAGGGACATTACCGTTATACTGGTACGCAGACTCAAAATAGTTAATTACACAATGATTTGAACAGTAATCATTTAAAAAGATACACTACTTCAAGAATGTAAAAAATAACAAACAATAATCTAAAATAATATATAATGTTCTCTTGAAGCTTCATACTTCCATATCTCATTGATTTCACCTACTACATTTGATGATGAAATGAGCGAAAATTGAAAGGAGCGCTCGTCCTCGCCTGCACACTTTATCCCCGATGCATGTTCGTCTCTAGATCTGAACTGGCAGGAGTATACTATTAATGTTAGGAATCATGGGGCCCATTGCGCAGTCCAGGTGACTCATTCCATCATGTACCGTTGGCCCATAAGGAAAGTTTCTCACGTAGGTGACAAGCGTGAAGCACATATGAAGTCTTGACTAATGCATCAGTTTGGAACTGGATTCCATGTATCATTACTCCTTTTCTTTTGAGTTGCACATATCATTAATTCATTCTGAATGAATGGACGAACTATGATTTGTATTGTTCTTTTTTCTATTGATGGTTCAGTGCTTCGTAAATCATTCTGAAAGCAAATTCTCCATTTAATGGAAACAAATCTCCATGGCTGTGAAAATATCCTCGTGTAGTTTTAAACATCATTTACTAATTCTAACCTAGAAATGAATTAACAAAGTCTATCCAACTCTTATGCCATTTGATTTTGCGTGAAGGTTTATAAGAATCTTTTTCGTTTGATTGATTTATATCTATTTGAGTTTGATTTTATTTTATCCACACACCGCACAACAAGTCATCTTGCGTGAGCAAAACTGAAGTTGCACGTCCGTGACGCACAACTGTATATCGATTGGTCACGCGCAACTACAGTTGCACACTCAACTACCTTTCATTTTTAAAATACACAGTAACATTTTTAAACAAACATTGAACAATTTTCAAAGGCATGGCAAACATTTTTTAAATACATATTGAACATTTTTTAAACAAACATTGAACATTTTTCAAAGACATGGAAAACATTTTGCAAACAAACATTAAACATTGAACAACACGTTGCATTGGAGCTCCATCGGCAGCGAGGTCCGGGTCACAGCACCGGCAGCGTTGCATTGGAACTCCGTTGGCGGCGAGGCCCAGGTCGCAGCACCGGCGGCGTTGCATTGGAGCTTCGCCGACGGCGACATCTGGGCATTCGAATCACAGCATCATGTTGCATTGTAGCTCCGTTCGGCGGCGAGGCCTCGGATTGCAGCACCGACAGTGTTGCATTGGAGCTCCGCCGGCGGCGACATATGGGCATCCGGGTCACAGCAGTGCGTTGCATTGGAGCTCCATCGGCGGGGAGGCCCTGGTTCGCAGCACCGGCGGCCTTGCATTGGAGCTTGACCGGTGGCGAGGCCCGGGTCGCAGCACCGGCGGCGTTGCATTGGAGCTCCGTCGGCGGCGACATCTGGGCCACAACAATGTGCACAGATGCTAGAGAAGGTGGTTGGAAGAAGGAGGTGGAGAGACTAGAGCGCGTCGATATATGAGGATTCGGAGAAGACGAGAGTGGGGAGAAGATTCGGGATAGATGTGTGTGGGCCCTATGTGGCGCGTGTCACACTCATGACATGGTTTACGCACCGAGCAAATCATTTTTAAAGTACACACATTTTATGATACACAAATAATAAACTTTTAATGCATGATGATTCTTTTTTAAGATGCACAACAGATATATTTTAGTACACTGTGTTTTTTAAAGATATATCATGCACATTTTCAATACATGGTGAATATTTTTTAAATACAGGCTGAACATTTTTAATACAAAATGAACACTTTTCAATGTATTGTTAAAGGTTTTGAATTATACTATGGGCCATTTTGACAAACACAATGAATTTTTTAAATACATGAGGCACAATTTTTAAATTAGCTGATGAATTTTATTATTACAGGATGAACACTTTTTAAAAATTGTTCACACATTTAAGAAAAATAATTCATGTAACTATAATAAAGAGTGTTAACGCATGATGGGTATTTTTATATCACATGATAAACATGTTTGAACTATGGTATGAATAATTTTTAGTGTATGGCAGATAAGATTTTAAATACAACATGATTTTTTAACATGATGAACATTTTTTACCACACTTTTTTGTAATACACAAGAACTTTTGTTATATCCGCGAACATTCCTTCGATGTACATGAACACTTATTTTTTTTAGCTCTTGTATTTTACCCAATAGAATAGTAAAGCTGGAAATAAAATGTAAAGAGAACCAAAGGAAAATAATGATACTAGAGTGTTCACCCCACTAGCATTTTTACGAGAGTGTCCTGCTAACTTTATTTGTTTTAGAGGAAGTATGTTGCTTTTTTTTTGTGAAATAAAGGATGCATGTTGCTTTTTTTTTTGTGAAATAGAGGAAGTATGTTGCTAGCCCTTTTTACTCACGAAAAAGTACCCACAAAATAGCAGCGTCTACCAACTGTACACCTGTCATGTGCAGCCCACCCAAACGTTCACTCACGGCTTCGTCAACTCTCCGTTACCAAGCAGTAAATGACACCTCTAGCATCAAACTGTCCCATTGGTCCACTTAGCAGGAGCATGGGAGCTCGTCCACCATATCGCCTCGCTCATGAAATGAGCTAGTACAAATTTCTTGATCTGAACTCTTCTCCAAGTCAACTGTGCCTTTCTAACCAGGTGTTGCTACTTATGTAAGAAATGTGCTCATCGTACATGTGTATTCTGTTGGGAGCAACATAAATTAATTTTGCAAACATCAAAAAAAGTTGTTAAGAAAAAAAAATGGCTAATTGGCTATATCAAGAAAATTTCCATACTCGAAGATAGAGAAAATAATAAAAGGTGGTGAAAGCTATACCTCTCTAGCATCAGTCAACAACTCCAAAGTTCTAGCACTTGAAAGACTCTGAAGAATATGACGGCCACCTAAAATCTTCGCATCATTGCATTCTCTATATCCACCATAGATACTGTCTTTACTGGAAATCAGGCCTTTGCCTTTGTAGCCATACTTTGCATCATTTGCAATCTCACTGTATGCATAGGTATTTTCATCGCTGTCGATATCACCACCACAATCATAATTATCCTTGTAACGATCATGCCTGTAAATTCCTTCAGCAAAACCATATCCGTATCCAAACCTTATAAAATCATCATATCCAATATTATCACTCAAGGAAGACTCATCATGAATCTTCGAGCTCTCTGTCCAATCATTATCGTCGCTATCATCCCCGTCGTCATCAATAGTTCCATCACAATAATCTTCATCACCGATGCATTCATTGTCATCACCCAAGAAAGAGTCATCAAGTATGATAGTAGCTGTGACAAGTGACCCCAAATTCTTGAATGATGGGACTCGGACATAAGGTGTGATGAGGTGCAGAAGTAGGAGGTTCGGAGCAGCAATGGAGAAGGCGCAACTGATCTCGCATTCGAGCATGATTAATGTCTTCAAACACCAAGGGCCCGCCACCAACACCAAGCAATCCTTCAGACGTAGTACTTCCAAAGCCGTGCAACTAGAAGAAAGCTGCCCGAGGATCCTGTAGTCGAGCATGGCATCCGACAGCTTCAAGACCTTGAGGTGGCAAGAGATGAACGACACGCGGTCCAATGACACGATCTCTGAGCAATGCCCGGTGAGATGGATAACCCGCGCGTTGCGCTTGATGGCGGCCATCATCCACGCGCTGGCGTCGTCATCGGTGAAGCCCGCTTCTTCGTCGCTCGGCCGCAGGCGGAGCATGACCACGGGCGCCGATTCGTCCCGGAGGAGGAAGAGCCGGTGCACGAAGTCGCGGAACTTCTCAGGCGGGTCGCTGTAGCGGCTAGTGGAGGGGCGCACGCGGAGATCGACGCAGGGCACGGACGCCCAGAGATGGCGCCACCGCCGCGCGAGCACGCAGGTGCGGACCACCTCCCACGCCTTCAAGAATGACATGATGTAATGCAGGAGCTCGTCCGGGAGGGCGCTGAGGCGGTCGGGCTTGGCGACAGCCCGGCGGGCGCCGCGGCGCTGGCCCGGGCGCTGGGTGGTGCTCCGGCGGAAGATCTGCATGCAGGTTTAGCGACACCGCGGCTCAGCTTTGTCAGTCAGGATTTTGAATGATGGAACGGAACATAACATACCAAGAGAGACTGCTTGAGATGGCCTAAACTGAATTCCGCCAAGAGACACTCACGTTCACAAGAGCTAGCAGAAGCACTTGATCGGTTCCTGTACAAGCATGCACTAGTACATGAGCCTGACTTGTAGTATAAAGTTGAAGATTTTTAAAACCTTCATCAAAGGATATGGAGCGCATTGCCGTTTGTTAAGGAAACGCACAAACAAACTGCGGAGTGGAATGTCACAAATTCTCCAAATCCACTACCCAAAATAGTAATAAAATGATTGTACATAGCGGCGGCGAAAGGAAAGCAGGGGAGAGGTGGCCACCTTGCAGCTTGGGCACGGACGGCGTGGGCTCATCCACGTCGTAGATGTGCCGGAGGAGGGCACGGTGAACGTCACATGGTGCCACGAAGGCACCTATGCCGGCGGGGCCGCTCACCGTCGTGACGACGACCGGTTGCCGCTCGGAGATGTGGGGCGCGATGTCTGGTGGTGGCCTTGAGTCGGAGTAGCTGGGGAAGGGAAGGGAAGGGATGCGCTTGGCACCGGATCTGGAGCGCCACCGCGAAGCAACAGGGGAGATGGTCAGATGGGACTATTACGGGAGCAAATCCTGAAATAAGAACCGTGGGCGCCCCCGCACTCTCTTAGAGCTTAGGCACTCTCGGCCGTCGGATCAATTTCTTGATCAGTTTTCGACCATTCGATCAAGTTCCTAGAAGACCTCGGCCGTCGGATCAAACCGAAAAAACTGCCGCAGTGTGTAGTGTGCCCTCCAGCGTGCCACCGCCCATTGTTTCTAGGCCCCGCCGAGGGCATTTTCATCATTTCACGTCTTAGGTCAACACTTGCCCTTTTCCGTGTCGCTGCCTCTTTCTCAATCAATGCTAGGGCTATTACGGGAGCAAATTCGTTAGAAACGAGGGTCCTTTTTGCACAGAAGCGTGCATTTCTGTGTACACATCCGTCCCATTGAATCTGTGCCATCCATCCTCAATCCAGTGGTCCAGCTTCCAATTTTCTATTTTTGCAACTAAAGGCCAGATTCTATACCAGTCGCCCGACCAATATGGCGACTTTTGACTGAGAATGTCATTTTAGCATACTAGTCATCCGGCATTCAGCATGCATAATTTGTGAAGGGTGCTCCATATTCAACCCTTCAAATAATGTGGGGGCATTGGTTTGGAGCATGCATCATCCACCATCTGCTCGAGCGGAAGGAAAGTTTTGGCTCGGACTCTTCCTCCTGCATGCAGCCCTATCAATGTCGTTGTCACCCGTGCAATTGCCGCTTCCGCCCTGACAATGTTGCAACCACGTATCCACCTGGAAAAGTGCCAACTAACACTCTTCGTCATGTTCTCCTCCCACACATAGCAAATCAGCCCTAAATTCCATCTGGAACACGCCCATTCGCTGGTATGGATCCATTACCTTCGCCATCAGCACCACATTTAACCTCTCTCCCCCATCCCCGTCGCCAACACACTCACCTCACCGCCCCCCTTCACCAGCCGCTACCCTGCCCTCTCCATCCCTGCCACCACACTCAATCTCATCGACCATGTCGATGCGGTCGCGTCCTCCTCACCAAGACCTAAGAGGTCCACACCGAGAGAGGGTTCTGGGGGAGGATGTGGGACTACTTCAAGTGGATCAAGGATGACGCGCATCGTAAGATAGAATCAGTCGTCGTCTGTGCCCGCCTACCCACTGCCCTCGAGTATTTTGAATGAATGTCGATGGCAGCCTAGGCAGAAATGGGCGCAGCGCTCACGCCAGTTTTCAAATGCACAGTATGACGACTCTGGTAGAGTTGCTCTTATATCTCGCCAGCACAACCCATAAAAAACCACCCCAGCTCTGCACCATATTTTGTGGTTTGGTCAAGCCAGGCCCACTCTGTGAGACCACAAGTGGTGGGGCGGAGAGAATAAAGGGCGGCAAAGAGGAGCCGTCAGGCGACAACCAAATCAAGATTTGCCATGGGGCAAGGTTTTGCCAATTAGGTGCACGGGGACGCGAGTCCGATTAGGTGGGTAGAGGATAGTGCCATCTTGTTTACGCTTCCTAGACTCCTAGTTGGAATACTGGTCATCACACACATCATCTTGATAAGGGGACCCAATTGGTTAAAATCCGGGCAAAGTGTTAAATTGGGTTAAACACGACACATCACAGCAATTTTGGGGTACAATGTGGCCGAAAATTTAAATAGGGCAAATACTATCACAAATACACAAACAGTGGGTAAAAAGTGAAATTCACCATCTTATTAACAGTGTCCGTTTTCAACAACAAAAGCGCGGTGTATTTTTTCAGGTGTTAATATCTGTTATTCTGAGAGAAAATACCTCACCGCTCGTAGTTGTAGGCACACATGATTCAGAGCATGAAGTTTACTTCAGTATTCAACCTGTTGTATAGGAAGTGTATTTCCTTTTCACTGCATGTGAAACACATTTCAATTTTTCGATTTTGCATTGATTTAATATACAACTATACTAAACTTCCGAAGATAAAAAAACCCTGACAAATGAACCCTACAGTCATACAGTCGGAGTGAAATAACAAAGCGTATCTCAGCTGCACCACAACTCAGGCACGGCGCATCCATAATTTATTTTCTGTTCTGGTAAAAAAGAAAAGTTTACTACTGACCACATAGATGAATTAGTTTATAGTATAGGAAGAACATCCCAACGATTTGTAGCCCATGCTACTAAAAAGGACGTCAAAAGATCCGGTGAAGCTTTGAAAGCATCATCAGTACTACATGGAGATCAAGGGTTCTTACTGCACCTTGCTAACTTCATAATGGATGGTCGATCGCCGGCCGGATTTAATATCTAGAAGACCCCTCATAAACTTCTGGACGTTTACATCCAGTCGTCCCCACATTCATCCAGTTCTTGCTAGGCGAGGTCCCTCATAAACTTCTGACCACGGAGATCGGGTAGAAATCAAAAAGTAGATGACTGTAGATTAGAACCATGTATGAAAGAACATCTTTTAATTTTACAGAATACACTTCTCATGTAACAGAATATCGATGAATACACTAAGCAGATTTTATACCCATTTATACTTATTTAGCTTTTCAGGAACAAGGCAATGTGCTCTTTACATCTCAGCAAATAGCATATGAACATATAAACCAGTAAGGAAATGCTGATATTGCAAGTAAATACGAAATGGTATAGGTATGACTCACAAGCATTCCCGCTCCGACGCACATAAATATTCTCTAGTGATATACCATTTGCCCTGAACATATGTGCCAAGGTGTGGACTCTCCCATCGTCCTTTGAACATTTGATCTTCACCATTCTAAGTTCTTTGCAAGTAAACGATCTTCCCTGTAGTTTGATACATGTTTCCAATGCCTTCCTTGTGCTGAAGTTCTTTAGCACATTAACCAAATTGTCATTAAGTGTGCGATCAGATACTAAAAAACTAAGAACAATGAAGTCAAGGATCAAGCAGCATACACCAAATATGTAATCACATATACCAATTTGAGTTGGAGAGAAAGCGTCTTTATATTAGGTGAATGCTGTAGCAAGAAAATTAATGCATCGAAATCAGCGGCCATACACCATTCACCAAGGGACAGGGTCTTCAGGTTGATAAAAGTTGGACACCTTCTCAATTCCCTAGTCAGAATCACCTTCATAATGCAGACAAAAGAGTATTCAGCAAAGAACGGTTGTAACTCGAATCAACTTCTCACAGTAAAAACTGCATATGGATGGTTTATTCAACAGAAAAAAGATATCCATCTCAAAAAAGAAGGGAAAACAACATCTATCATATAGTGATGTATTGCTAGATAGCACGTATTGGTTTCAAATCATTCATCTTTCTTTTCTAGTAACTGGAGGAACATCGGCCTTAGACACTCTTATAAAAACTGAATATATATATAGCTAATCTGTTGAAAAGATACACCGTTGCAACAAAGAGAAAAACAACAAAGTTGCAATGAGAACATAATTGATGAATAATACTCCCTCGAAGCTACAATTGATGATTAAACAAACTAGTACTACACCAGAGCAGAAGGTCAGAAATGTGCTCATTCGACACGTGTTCTATTGGAGGGAACCCGGCATTTCATTGTGAAACATGCAGGAAAAAATGTCCCATTATAACTATGGCCATGCCAAGGAAAATATAAATAGAAAATAAGAGAGGAAAAGAAGAAATCAGTAAAAGATGGTGATTGTTATACCTCTCCAGCATCAGTTAACAACTCCAAACTCGTAGTTGTGGAAAGGCTCTCGAGCATATGATGGCCACCTAGAATGTTACTATAATTTCCACCACTGATTTTTCCATAGTTACCATGTTCACTGGAAAGCTTTCCTTTACCTTTGTAGCCATACTTTGCATCATTTGCGATCTCTCTGTATTCATAGGTATTGTCATCACTATCAATATTGCTACCATAATTATAATTATCCTTGTAATGACTGTGCCCATATCTTTCTTCAGGAAAACCATATCCATATCCAAACTCGTCAAAATCACCGATGTATCCAAAATCATCATCATCACTCAAGGATGAGGCATCATGAATCGTATAGTTCTCCCTCTTATCATCATTGCCATCGTCATCAGTAGTTTCATCACAGTCATCCTTATCGCTGATGTGTTCAAATTCATTGCTCAAGAAATGGTCATCAAGTAAGATAGTGGCTGTGACTAGTGACCCAAAGTTGGTAAATGACGGAACTTGGGCATACGGTGTGATGAGGCGCAGAAGTAGGAGGTTGGGAGCTGCAATGGAGAAGAGGCTATGAGGTGCAATTGAGAAGCCCGAATTGAACTTGCACTTAAGCATGATTAAGGTCTTCAAAGAGGCGGACACAATCCCAGGGCCTGTGACCAAGCAATCCTTGAGATCCAGCTCTTCCAAGGATTTGCAACTAGCAGAAAGCTGTCGGAGGACACTGTCATCGAGCCTGGCGTACGGCAACTTCAAGATCTTGAGGTGGCACGAAACGAAGGGCACGCCGTCCAACGACGTGGCTCTCTTGTGATGCCCGGCAAGGTGAATAACCCGCGCCCTGCGCTTGAGAGCAGTCCTGATCCAGATGCTGGCATCGTCCTCATTGAAGCCAGCGTCCTCGTCGCTGGGCTGCAGGCGGAGCGTGTCCACGGGCGCCGACACGTCGCGGAGGAGGAAGAGGCGGTGCACGAAGTCGCGGAACTCCTGCGGCGGGTCGGCGTCGCGGCTCATGTAGCGCACGCGGAGGTCGATGCAGGGCGCGGACACGGGTGGCGCCACCGGCGCGCGAGCACGCAGGTGGGCACCACCTCCCACGCCTTCAGGAACGACATGATGTGGTGCAGGAGCGCATCCGGTAGGGCGCTGAGGCGGTCGACCGCAACGGCGCCGCCGGAGCCTGACGCCTGGTCGGTGCGGCGTCGCGGCCCCCGGCGTTGGGTGGTCGTCCGACGCATTTCGTCGAGCAGGTAGAGGGCCTGTGTGCAGGTCCAGGGACGCCCGGCATGAAGATTATGCAGGGAAATCCATGGAGGGATGCGCTTATGGGGAAGGGGATCAAACTTATGGAGAGATCCGACGAAATGGTGTTGAGTTCTTGCCGCTTTTGAAACGAAAACTCAAAAATTCGGGATAGAGGCGATAGTTAGGGCGTAAATCATGTCTTGTTCCAATGGGCCTTTGGCCCCGTTAGTTAGGGCGTAAACGGATTAGGTGTCAATGGGCATTGGCCTAGTTAGTTAGGGCGTAGACGGACTAGATGCAGATTGGATATTTCTCAAAAAAAATGATGCAGATTGGATATATACACTGAAAAGTTTCTAAAACAAAAGGATATACGCTCAAAAGATTCTCAGGAAAAAAAGATATATGCTAAAAAAATGCAGACTGGATATATTCTCAAAAAGAAAATAAAAATATGCAAATTAGGATGGTGCCTTCCTAATTTTGGTATTCATATTTTTCAAAGCAATTGGATGCATACACCTAACCTCTGTAGTTCTTTTTAGATCTATGTGTAGTTAGGATGTGCACATAACTTTTTTTGTGTGGAAAGTATAACTTTCATTACTTAACTGTGGTGAGGCATATTGCCCACAACACACTCGCCCACACGGGCTGGTACATCAGATTCCCACTGTAGAAAGTGGTTCGGTTCACATAGGCGACCAATATTGGCGAGCTCATGGGCCACCGTGTTCACACTACGTCTACAAACTGAAATGGAAAAAGAAGAGAACCACAACTTCAGTTGGTATTTCATGTCCTCTATAGCTGTTGCGTACGCTGATGAGTCCACCCTGCGCAAATCCAAGGCTTTCGACAGGAGTTGTGAATGTTGGGGAACGTAGCAAAAATTCAAAAAATTTCTACGTGTCACCAAGATCAATCTAGGAGATACTAGCAACGAGAGAGAGGGAGTGCATCTTCATACCCTTGAAGATCGCTAAGCGGAAGCGTTCAAGAGAACGGGGTTGATGGAGTCGTACTCGTCGTGATCCAAATCACCGATGATCCTAGCGCCGAACGGACGGCACCTCTGCGTTCAACACACGTACGGAGCGGAGACGCCTCCTCCTTCTTGATCCAGCAAGGGGGGGGGAGGAGAAGTTGATGGAGATCCAGCAGCACGACGGCGTGGTGGTGGAAGTAGCAGGATCCGGCATGGCTTCGCCAAGCACAAGCGGGAAGGAAGAGGTGTCACGGAGGGAGAGGGAGGCGCTCAGGACTTGGGTGCGGCTGCCCTCCCTCCCCCCACTATATATAGAACCCCTAGGGGGGCGCCGGCCCTAGGAGATCCAATCTCCAAGGGGAGGCGGCGGCCAAGGGGGGAACTTGCCCCCCAAGTCAGGTGGGGCGCCCCCCACCCCTAGGGTTTCCAACCCTAGGCGCAGGGGGAGGCCCATGGGGGGCGCACCAGCCCACCAGGGGCTGGTTCCCCTCCCACTTAAGCCCATGGGGCCCTCCGGGATAGGTGGGCCCACCCGGTGGACCCCCAGGACCCTTCCGGTGGTCCCGATACAATACCGATTACCCCCGAAACTTTCCCGATGGCCGAAACTGGACTTCCTATATATAAATCTTCACCTCCGGACCATTCCGGAACTCCTCGTGACGTCCGGGATCTCATCCGGGACTCCGAACAACTTTCGGGTTAACGCATAATAATATCTCTACAACCCTAGCGTCACCGAACCTTAAGTGTGTAGACCCTACGGGTTCGGGAGACACGCAGACATGACCGAGACGACTCTCCGGTCAATAACCAACAGCGGGATCTGGATAGCCATGTTGGCTCCCACATGTTCCATGATGATCTCATCGGATGAACCACGATGTCGAGGATTTAATCAATCCCGTATACAATTCGCTTTGTCTATCGGTACGATACTTGCCCGAGATTCGATCGTCGGTATCCCGATACCTCGTTCAATCTTGTTACCGGCAAGTCTCTTTACTCGTTCCGTAACACATCATCCCGTGATCAACTCCTTGGTCACATTGTGCACATTATGATGATGTCCTACCGAGTGGGCCCAGAGATACCTCTCCGTAACAAGGAGTGACAAATCCCAGTCTCGATTCGTGCCAACCCAACAGACACTTTCGGAGATACCCGCAGTGGACCTTTATAGCCACCCAGTTACGTTGTGACGTTTGGTACACCCAAAGCATTCCTACGGTATCCGGGAGTTGCACAATCTCATGGTCTAAGGAAATGATACTTGACATTAGAAAAGTTTTCACATACGAACTACACGATCTTGTGCTAGGCTTAGGATTGGGTCTTGTCCATCACATCATTCTCCTAATGATGTGATCCCGTCATCAACGACATCCAATGTCCATGGTTAGGAAACCGTAACCATCTATTGATCAACGAGTTAGTCAACTAGAGGCTTACTAGGGAAATGGTGTTGTCTATGTATCCACACATGTATCTGAGTTTCCTATCAATACAATTCTAGTATGGATAATAAACGATTATTATGAACAAGGAAATATAATAATAACTAATTTATTATTGCCTCTATGGCATATTTCCAACAGTGAATCCGTCTCGAAGTCCACTATTAGCATGCCAAGATCTGCCGCAGTGGTGATGGCTTTAGACATGGCTATCACTTCAGCAGCGAACGCATCCGCCGTATGCTCCTGTCTTCCTGCCCGTGCATGCACCAATGATCCGTCCGCCAGCCTCACAGTGACCCCCCCATCCCGCATGCTCCTGGCCCAGCACAAACGAGCCGTCCACGTTAATTTTGTAAACGTCCGGAGCCGGGGGGTACCACCTGTCTGGGGACATCTTGTCGGCTTTTTTACAGAAGATCTCGCCGAACTCAAGGACGTTGTTCCTTGTCCGTTGAGCCAGTTCCGCTGGTGAGAGTGGCATCTCCCCTTCTCTCACCTTGTTCCTATTGGCCGACCACAACCACCAAAAGGTGAGGATATGCAATCTCTTCTTTTCATCTAGCCCCCAAATATAGTCAAGCATTGCATGCACGCCCTCGATCTTCTCTAGATCATTTCTTTCCTTCTCCATGGCCAAGTCTCGCCACACCTCCTTAACAGCCTTGCACTTGGTAAATAGGTGTGCCCCATCCTCCTCTCCTTTGCTACAGAACAGGCACTTAGTATCTTCTATCGGAATGCCTCTCCAAGCGACCGTGGTACGAAGCGCCAGGGACTCGTGTTTGATCCTCCACATGAACATCTGGATATTTTTGGGACAAGGTAACCTCCAGATTCGTTTCTAGGAGTCATCGCGAGTACTGTTCAGATTTCCCGGGACCATAGAGCTCGCCCCTACTCCTCCATCCCTCCTATCTCTCTCCAACTGAATATATAGTTTATAGGCGCTCTTAACCGAATGGACCCCTTTATTGTCATACTGCCATGCCATGAAATCTTGGACACCATCTCTAAGAGGGATACGGAGGATATGTGCCACATCATCATGCCAAAAGGTGTCTCTCACAAGCTGCTCATCCCAAGAGCCTGTATATGGATCAATGAGTTCACTTACTTGCCGCAGAAGGCACTGACCACGTGGTGTGATAACTGTTCTCGACCAGGGCCGAGGTATCCAAGGGTCGGACCATATGTTAACACTTGTACCATCCCCGATCCTCCAAATGACGCCTTCTCTGACAAGTTGGACACCATGGAGCAAGCTACGCCATGCATAGGAGATGCCCGCAGCTGGTTCAGCTACTAGAAGCTGTCCATCTAGGTAGTACCAAGCTCTCAAGATCTGTGCACACAGTGATTCCGGGTGTCGGTGTCAAAACCGGCGGATCTCGGGTAGGGGGTCCCGAACTATGCGTCTAGGCGGATGGTAACAGGAGGCAGGGGACACAATGTTTTACCCAGGTTCGGGCCCTCTTGATGGAGGTAAAACCCTACGTCCTGCTTAATTAATATTGATGATATGGGTAGTACAAGAGTAGATCTACCACAAGATCAGAGAGGCTAAACCCTAGAAGCTAGCCTATGGTATGATTGTTGTTCGTCCTATGGACTAAAACCCTCCGGTTTATATAGACACCGGAGAGGGCTAGGGTTACACAGAGTCGGTTACAATGGTAGGAGATCTACATATCCGTATCGCCAAGCTTGCCTTCCACGCCAAGGAAAGTCCCTTCCGGACACGGGACGAAGTCTTCAATCTTGTATCTTCATAGTCCAGGAGTCCGGCCGAAGGTATAGTCCGGCTATCCGGACACCCCCTAATCCAGGACTCCCTCAGTAGCCCCTGAACTAGGCTTCAATGACGACGAGTCCAGCACGCAGATTGTCTTCGGCATTGCAAGGCGGGTTCCTCCTCCAAGTACTTCATAGAAGATTTTGAACACAAAGGTAGTGTCCGGCTCTGCAAAATAAGTTTCCACATATTGCCATAGAGAGAATAATATTTACACAAATCTAATCTGCTGACGTATTCCGTAGCGTGACATCACACCATGGCCAAGTCTTTATTCGAATCGTTTTACTGTTCCACTTCAGCGCGTTTGGCGAGGCGGTTTCCTTGGCACGTCTTGTCAAAGCAGAGATCGTGTCCCCTTATTCCGGGATTCTCATCAATACGGGCGTGGGTAACCCAACCGCGCCATTGATTACGGCGCTTGAGAGATAAGCGAGTTTTACCAGGCTGGTGGGGACGCATAGTCGCGTCCGCCCATATTAGGGGATAAGGATCCACCTTTTCATCCACACCTTCTTCCTCCTTTGCCTATCCATTTCCGCGCACTCGAGCTCCAGCGCCCAAGTCCGCACACCCCACCTCAACCTTCTCCTGCCATGTCCGGAGTGGGAGGCAAGTGGATGGTCTCCTCCGTCACGAAGGGACACATAAAAAAACTGAGGAAGGCCGGATACTTGTCTAATGACATTGCGCACCACTTCCTGAAGAGGGGCAGCTCATCCCCACCCCTAGGCCCCATGAGAGGGTGGTGTTCCTCCCCCATTTCCTCCGCGGACTGGGCTTCCCTCTCCACCCATTTGTCTGGGGGCTCATGTTCTACTATGGCTTGGATTTCCACGATCTGGCCCCGAACTTTGTCCTCAACATCTTGGCGTTTATCGTCGTGTGCGAGGCTTTCTTCCGCATCCGCCCCCATTTCGGCCTATGGCTCAAGACTTTCAATGTCAAGCCAAAGGTGGTGCGCGGCACCCAGGCGGAGTGCGGAGGCGCCATGGTGGGCAAGATGCCCAACGTCCTATGGCTCGAGGGCTCCTTCGTGGAGTCCCTAAAGGGGTGGCAGTCGGGGTGGTTTTACATCACCGAGCCGCGCGACCCTGAATGGGTCGCAGCCCCCGAGTTCCGATCCGGACCCCCTACGCGGCTCGCCTCCTGGAAAGAGACAGGCCTGTCGTGGGGTAAAAAAGGAGAGCTGACTGGACTCCAAACATGCGTCCAAACCCTGGTGGACAAGAAGCTCAAACTTGTCAATGTAGTCCAGGTTATGCTCATCCGCCGGATCCTCCCGTGTCAACAATGGGCTTTCAACCTGTGGGAGTTCGACCCGGCGTGGCACCAAACTCTTAGCAGGCTCTTCGACACGCCGTACGAAGATGCCTGGAAGGTGCTTTTCAAGGGCGCCGAGGCCCCCGCATCCGCTACCGAGGATCGCGGATTCAGCATGCAGCGTCACGCTCGTGCGGTAAGCTGTTTTTACCTTTTACAATGTATTAGTTTTTCATAGTTTGACTCGATGCGGGATCTAAGCTCCCTTACCTTTGACAGGATTGGCAGGAGACGTCCGGACAGATCAACTGTCCGGCTCCTTTGCCCAAAGGCCCAGCGGATGCTCGCTTGGCGAAGCTGCTGGTTCCGGCACCCTATGTGGTGCCGGAGAAGAAGGCCAAGAAGAAGGCCACGGGGACTCGAAAGAGTGCCCGATGCCAGGAGGTGTCGGATTCATCATCCAACGACTCCAAGGCGCACTTCTCCCATGAAGACAAGGAGGAGGAAGAAGAGACCTCTCCCCCTCCAGCGGGGGGAGGGAAGAAAAGGAAGGCCGCCCAACTGGGGAGGCCGAAGGGTCCAAGAAGGGGAAGACCCCTCCTCCGAACTACTCCACCAACGCCGATGACGGCGAAAAGGAGTGGCCACACAGGGCCAAGCCCCTGGCGAGATCGTAAGTATCCGGATACTAGAGTGATTCATAGTATTCCCCCATTGCACATCTTTTCCTTACGTCGAACACATTTATGCAGTCCACCCAAAGACCGGCTTGACATGTCGTCGAGCGGTTCCCTGGATTCGTTGGACGTGAATTCGCTTCTGACGGCTACCTCCCCCATCCTACGGACGACGCCGCGGTGGCGTCCCAACAGGTTCCAAGCTAGGAGGAGGTGGTCCTGGAGGCGCCGCAAGGCGACCTCCCGGACTCTAGGCGTAAAGGGGATAGAATCCCCAAGGGCTCCAAGTCCGGCCTTGAGCCGGACACCGCGCCGGAACCTTTAACGGTTCCGTACTCCGGTAGGCAGCCTCCTTCCAAGAGGAGCAAGCCTACCGAGTCGGTGACCTCCGTCCAACCGGAGGCACCGGACAATTTGCTAGAGATGCTTAATGGCGCCTCCATCGATGAGGAGCACCACACTATTATGAGTGCGGTGATCCAGAAGGTTCAGTCCGCCAAGAGCGGACTGACTGAAGCCTGTGCCAGCCTTCTAACAGGCTTTGAGGTAAGTAAAGAATATGTAAAAATATTACCGCATAGACAGTAGCCCCTGATGCTCTGTTCGGCGTTCAGAAAGAAAAGCCGAATAGAGGATCTAATAACATTCACAGGAGTCTAACATAATCAAGTCAATATGCGTATGCAGGCTTCGCTGCTGGCCTCCGCCGCACTGACTGCGGAGGTGGATACGCTGAAGCAAAACCTCGCGCGGTCCGAGAACGAGCTCGGCCATGCCAAGAGGCAACTCGAGGAGAAGGAAGGTAAGTAATACCTTGCGCAAGTATATAGAGAAGATGTGGTTGCAAAAAATGACAGGATCAACGTGCTATTATAGGGGCCACGACCGAGGTGGCAACCCTTAAGAAAGCGCTGTCCGAGGCCGAAAATAGAGTGGTCGCGGAGCGCACAAAGAGAGGGAAGCAGGAGACGTGGGTGGAGGAGGTGCAGAAAGAGCTCCAGGCTCTCGTGAAAAAACATGAGAGTTTGGAGCTTGACTCGAAGACGCAAGCATCCGAGCTTGCGGCAGCCCTCGAAAGCGCGAAGTCTGCCAAGGCCGAAGCCCAGAAAGCCCTCCAAGAAATTAGAGATATGAAGAAGATAGCAGCGGGTAAGGCATTCATTATGCAAAGCAAGCACGTGAAAGTGAATTACTTGTTACTTACCCGAGTCCGGAGCTCTCCAGGAGCATTCGCAGATTTGCCCCGTAGTGCATCTGATGCCACTGCCTACTACCGAGTCGAGGAGGGAGCTCGACGGAGAAGGTGTTCTGGTCTCAGTATGCTGAGGCCGGACACCTGGTGCCTTTGAGCGACCAGCTGAAGCAAATGGTCGAGCTCCACAAGGTGGCCGAACAGGCCAAAAAGGGCCTCATAGTTCGGCTTTGGCCTGGAGAGGCTCTGCCTGGGAGCTACTTTGGGCTGGTGAGGCGGCTGGTGGATGCCTGTCCACGGCTTGAAGTAATCAAGCGCTCCGTCTGCATCGAAGGTGTCCGTAGGGCGCTTGCCCGTGCTAAAGTGCACTGGGGCAAGATGGATGCGGAGAAGCTGGTGAAGGACGAGCCGCCTCCGGGCAAGGAGCATCGCATCCCGAAAGCGTATTATGAGGGCGTCCTGAAGGGTGCCCGCCTTATAGCGGATGAATGCTCCAAAGATGTAATTTTTGAGTAAATTTGCATTTGTGATCCTATACGCTGAAAACTTGTTCATATGCGCTAAGCAACGCTTTTGAATTTAAAATATTACCTTCTGTGCGGCCGTTTATCAAATTTGAGAGATGGCGAGTCGTCGGCTTCTGCCCCCATGCTGCGAGTGCTGGGGTGTTCGGATAAACATGAATGCTCTTTTTCCCATTCTTGGGTCCTTCGAGGGAGGCGCTCAACACAACGAACAAGGCAATTGGACTATAATGCTTGAACACTCTCACTTAGCCATAGAATTCTATAATTTTAAATTTCGGCGAAGCCCCTAGTGTTCGGAAGACCGAGTTCGGGGCGCTATCCACGCCTAGGCCGGACAAAGCCGACTCCTCGCTCTAAGCGGCATAAGTCTTTAGGGACTCGAAAACCTCTCGAACAGCGACCAGCTCTCACCTCATCATGACGATCAGTTTTAGCTTTCTCTACTGAGGTGCTTAGCCCAGCTCAACTGGGGCACAATCGCAGTAGTTCTCCTAGTGCTACCTTAGCCGATATAACGGAACGTAAGGTATCAAAACATAGGAGCTGGGCAAACCCAACTATTGACCCAAGACATGATTCGGAGCCGATGCATATAATGCTATAAGTTCGAGGTGCTGCACTTGTGAAAGTGTTCGGACTTCTCACACCGTATTGTGGGGTACTTAAGCCCCTGGCGTATTGGCCGTACCAAAGTGTACGGGTGCAACATGTCATTAATGAACATATATTCGTAAAAAGGAGTAATGCAATAATAGACGGAAGCTATGCATTGTTTATTTACAAAAGCTGCGATCAAAGCAGAACGATGCCAATACTACAATAAGCAAAAGATGGGACTATTTAACATGTCCTTTCCAGGGGCAAGCTGCGGAATGTTATGTGAAACAGGTATACTGCTCGTTATAGAGACCACCTTAGAGTTCCATAGTGCGGCGTAGTTTTCTGCTTCCCTGATTGTATCGTTTGTGCGGCAATTGTACTGCCGGACAAGCCTTTCGAAGAATGGAGTCCTGAAAATAAGAGAAAATTTAAGAAATCGGCAGCCCCTAGTGCGGTTTAAGCCGCGTTTCGGGCATGCCGTGATGGTGCCCCTCCCCCTGTGCCCATGGTATTTCCAGAGCGTAGTTATGTACGTGCAACACTGGTTTCGCAAGTTCGCGAGGGCTGGGGTTGGGGCCGCATTGCTACGCTTGCTCGGAACGTGCCAGGCGGTCTTGTTGTAGGTTACTCCGGGCACGCTTGACGGTGTCCAGACGTTTAATGGCCGGACTGGAGAATTGCCTTGAGAGGCTGCTTTGTACTTCCATTGCGATAGCCGCCGTATGCTCCTCCGTTCGGAGAGAGCGTTCGGTGTTTTCATTGACCGTGATGACGCCTCGAGGGCCTGGCATCTTGAGCTTGAGGTATGTGTAGTGCGGCACCGTATTGAACTTGGCAAATGCGGTTCGCCCGAGAAGTGCGTGATAGCCACTGCGAAACGGGACTATGTCAAAGATTAACTCCTCGCTTCGGAAATTATCCGGAGATCCGAAGACCACTTCAAGTGTAACTGAGCCTGTACAATTGGCCTCTACACCTGGTATGACGCCTTGAAAGGTCGTTTTAGTGGGTTTAATCCTCGAGGGATCGATGCCCATTTTCCACACTGTATCCTGGTAAAGCAGGTTCAGGCTGCTGCCGCCGTCCATAAGGACTCTAGTGAGGTGAAATCCGTCAATAATTGGGTCTAGAACCAATGCGGCGAACCCGCCATGACGGATGCTAGTGGGGTGGTCCCTTCGATCAAAAGTGATCGGGCAGGAAGACCATGGGTTGAACTTTGGGGCGACTGGCTCCATCACGTATACGTCCCTTAGCGCACGCTTCCGCTCCCTCTTGGGGACGTGGGTTGCGTATATCATGTTTACCGTCCGCACTTGTGGGGGAAAACCTTTCTGTCCACTGTTGTTCGGCGGGCGGGGCTCCTCCTCGTCATCGCTATGCAGCCCCTTGTCTCTGCTTTCGGCATTTAACTTGCCTGCCTGCTTGAACACCCAACAATCCCTGTTGGTGTGATTGGCTGGTTTTTTGGGGGTGCCATGTATCTGGCATGAGCGGTCGAGTATTCGGTCCAAACTGGACGGGCCCGGAGTATTTCTTTTGAATGGCTTTTTCCGCTGACCGGGTTTAGAGCCTCTGAATCCGGCATTAATTGCCGTATCCTCAGCATTGTCTCCGTTAATGCGGCGCTTTTGCTTGTTGCGACGCGACCTGCCACTGCTGTCCTTGGTATCCAAATTACCAGGGCTCTTGGTCATGTTATTGCTGCGAGCTAGCCAGCTGTCTTCTCCGGCACAAAAGCGGGTCATAAGTGTTGTGAGGGATGCCATGGATTTTGGCTTTTCCTGTCCTAGGTGCCGTGCAAGCCACTCATCACGGATGTTATGCTTGAAGGCTTCTAGGGCCTTTGCATCCGGACAGTCGACGATTTGATTTTTCTTGGTTAGGAACCATGTCCAGAATTGTCTGGCCGATTCCTCTGACTGCTGAATTATGTGGCTAAGGTCATCGGCGTTTGGTGATCGCACATAAGTTCCCTGGAAATTGTCGAGGAATGCGGCTTCCAGGTCCTCCCAACAACCAATTGATTCTGCTGGCAAGCGGTTAAGCCAATGCCGAGCTGGTCCTTTAAGCTTGAGTGGGAGGTATCTGATGGCGTGTAGGTCATCACCGCGGGCCATGTGGATATGAAGGAGAGAGTCCTGGATCCATAACGCAGGATCTGTTGTGCCATCATATGATTCGATGTTCACGGGTTTGAAACCCTCAGGGATTTGATGATCCATTACTTCATCTGTGAAGCATAGTGGGTGTGCGGCGCCTCTGTATTGGGCTATATCACGACGCAGCTAAAACGAGTTTTGTCTACTGTGTTCGGCCCGGCCGGATTGATTGTATTCGGAGTGACGATTACCGTCTCGTGCCGTGGGGCGCCCACGCGATCCGTAGATCGATCTTGTTTGCCTTGCCTTGTCCTCCAATATATCTCGCAGGTCTGGCGCATTTTCCCGTGTCTTGGTATATTTTGAGCGGCGGCGGGGTGCGGTTTGAGTTGAGGGCCGAGAGGCTTCTCTGTCGCGGCCACGGGGTGGCCGATCGGCCGCATCATGCGCTGGTGATGTAGGTTTAGGTGCTTCCTCCTCTAGTCGGGGTAGCAACCTGCGCTTTGGGTAGATCTTGGAGGGGCGTTTGAGTTCATAATCTTCGGCCGCAAGGACTTCAGTCCATCTGTCGGCTAGCAAATCTTGATCAGCTCTAAGCTGTTGCAATTTTTTCTTGAGGCTGCTCGCCGTGGCCATAAGCCTGCGTTTGAAACGCTCTTGTTCGACGGGATCCTCCGACATGACAAATTCGTCGTCGTCGAGGCTTGCCTTGTCTTCGGAGAGAGGCATATAATTATCGTCCTCGACCTCTCTGTCTGCCGCTCTCTCATGAGGGCTGGCTTCTCCATCCTCCTGTGTTGAATCTTGCTGGAGGTGGTTGTCTTCGGCACTGTCCGGGGTGTTATTATCTCTCGTGCCGGAATCACCATTTTTGCTTTGGCAGGATTTAGAGCGGCGCCGCTGACTCCGGCGCTTAGGCTGCTTCTTGGAGGGGTCATCCTCCGCTGTTCCATCGCCATTGCCTTCTTTTGGGGTGTCCACCATGTATATATCATATGACAAGGTGGCTTTCCAGTGCCCTATAGGTGCTGGTTCTTGATCGTCTCCTGCATCGGCGTCCACTACCGTCGATGTCTTCAGAGTCGAAGTCGAGCATGTCGGTTAAATCATCGACAGTGGCTACGAAGTGGGTGGTGGGTGGGCTTTGAATTTCTTCATCATCCGCATCCCAACCTTGCTGACCATAGTTCGGCCAGCGCTCTCCTGATAAAGAGAGAGACTTTAGTGAATTCAGAATATCGCCGAAGGGGGAGTGCTGAAAGATGTCCGCGGCGGTGAACTCCATGATCGGCGCCCAATCGGGTTCGATCAGTAGGGGCACAAAGCGCTCGGAGTCTGGAGAGGAGTCCGGCTCCTTGGAGTCACGGGCTTCGCAAAGAATAGGGCTGGTGTTCGGCTCGACCGCCGTAGAGATTGCAGCCCCCGAGGCGATGTCCAACCACCCATCCTTGATTGGCGCAGTTGGCTCCGAATTAAGGGTCGGAGCTGATGCGGGTGCGGCCTCCAGGGCACTGTTCGGTGGCAGAGCTAGATCATGCCCATCGTGACAGTGCGGCGCGATCAGCTGCGGCTCGAATCCATTGAAGATCAAGTCTCCGCGGAGGTCCGCTGTGTAGTTTAAACTTCCAAATCTGACCTGACGGCCAGGGGCTTAGCTTTCGATCTGCTCCAGATGGCCAAGCGAATTGGCCCGCAGTGCAAAGCCGCCAAATACGAAGATCTGTCCGGGGAGAAAAGTCTCACTCTGGATCGCATCGTCGTTGATGATCGGAGGAGCCATCAGGCCTAAAAGTGACGACATAGAGGAACTCTCAATGAAAGCACCAATGTCGGTGTCAAAAACGGCGGATCTCGGGTAGGGGGTCCCGAATTGTGCGTCTAGGCGGATGGTAACAGGAGGCAGGAGACACGATGTTTTACCCAGGTTCGGTCCCTCTTGATGGAGGTAAAACCCTACGTCCTGCTTGATTAATATTGATGATATGGGTAGTACAAGAGTAGATCTACCACGAGATCAGAGAGGCTAAACCCTAGAAGCTAGCCTATGGTATGATTGTTGTTCGTCCTATGGACTAAAAACCTCCGGTTTATATAGACACCGGAGAGGGCTAGGGTTACACAGAGTCGGTTACAATGGTAGGAGATCTACATATCCATATCGCCAAGCTTGCCTTCCACGCCAAGGAAAGTCCCTTCCGGACACGGGACGAAGTCTTCAATCTTGTATCTTGATAGTCCAGGAGTCCGGCTGAAGGTATAGTCCGGCTATCCGGACACCCCCTAATCGAGGACTCCCTCACCGGGTGTTGGATTAGCCTCCATACCTGACGGGACAGCATGGCGACATTGAACACGTGCATATCTCTAAAACCGAGCCCTCCTTGTGTCTTTGGCATCGTCAGTTTATTCCAACCTATCCAGTGGGCCGTGTGTTCCTTATCTTGCTGACTCCACCAATAGTTCCCAATCAGTGAGCTAAGATCCTCACAGAAAGTCTTTGTCAGGTAGAAGCATGACATAGTGAACGTGGGTATAGCCTGGGCCACCGCAGTGACTATCGTTTCCTTCCCCGTTTTCACAATCAGTCTCTCCTTCCAACCATAGATCTTCCCCGAGATCGCGTTCTTGACAAACGCAAACGCCTTCTTCCTCGATTTACCAACATGAACAGGCAGACCAAGATATTTTTCGTTCCAAGTTTCGCTCTGGATCTGCAAGGCGTTCTTCACTTCATTCTTTGCTGCAGCGCAGGTGTTTGGACTGAAAATGATCGCCGACTTTTCTAAGTTTATGCATTGCCCCGAGCAACTTTCATAGAGGTCCAGAATTTCCCTCAACGCCTCTGCCTCCTCCCTCTTCACCTTGAGCAGTAACACAGAATCATCTGCAAACAGTAGGTGTGAAACTACCGGTGCTGTCGGGCAAATTTTCACACCCCCTATTCGGCCAGTTGCTTCCGCATCATGTAACAATGCCGACAACCCCTCCGCGTATATGACAAAGAGATACGGCGAGGATAGGTCGCCCTGACGTAACCCTCGGGTGGGAGTAAACTGCTCTGTTAACTCTCCATTGATCTTGATTTGATAATGCATAGTGGTAACATAGTTCATCACTAGGTCGACCCATCGAGTGCCGAACCCCAACTTGAGAAGCATTGCCCGCATGAAATCCCATTCAACTCTGTCATAGGCCTTGCTCATGTCCGCCTTCACCGCCGCAATACCATCCCCCCCTCTCCTCTTATTCAGTAGGACATGCGACAGTTCATAAGCAATGAGTACATTGTCGGTGATGAGACGACCAGGAACAAAAGCACTTTGGTTGTCCGATATAATATCCGGGAGCACTAACTTCAACATGTTCGCGATCACCTTGGAACATAACTTGTATACTACATTGCACAGACTGATGGGTCTTAGATCCTTGATTCTACATGGATTCTTCACTTTGGGGATGAGTACCACGACAGTATCAATCCATCCGTCCGGCATCGGGCCCCCCTTGAGGACCGAGATCACTTCATCTACAACCTTCTCGCCCATGAAATGCCAGTGTTTCTTATATATAATTGAGGGCATGCCATCCGGCCCCGGTGCCTTGAGATCTCCTATGTGATCAAGCGCTGCTTTAACCTCCTCTCGGATTACTTCCTCTTAAAGGATGCCTTTCATAGCCTCAGTAACGTGTGGGTGCACCTTTGACAGAAGTTCATCCATGCGGTGACCACCAGTGGACGTAAAAAGGTCTCGAAAAAAGAGCACACATAGTTATTAAGCCCTTCTCCTTCCTTCACTTCCGTCCCATCATCCCTCCTTAACATCTTGATTCTGTTAGCTTTCTTCTTCGCCGACGCCACTGCCATAAAATATCGCGTGCACCTGTTTCCATCTCTCAGCCATGAGACATGTGATAACTGTTTTGCTTTGGTATCCTTCTTTTCTTCTAAGTCCTCCACAATGCATCTCAACCTCGCCTCCTCTCTTATTTTCTCCTCAGACACCGGAGCCCTCATGCAACTCTCCAGGCTCCGACGCGCTTTCCTCAGGCGACTCTCCAACTCCCCCGCCACTTCCTTACCCCACTTCCTAATTCTCCCAGCCACACACCGCATAGCAGATGCTACATCTCCACTTCCCTTCTGACAGCCCTGCCCCCACGTCCTTTGCACCTCCGCACTACAACCCTCCTCTTTCAGCCACCAGGCTTCAAATCAAAATCCTCTGTCGCCTCCCGCCATCCTCCTACCTCCTCCTTGAGTGCTAACGATGACTGGTCGGTGATCTGAATGTCGAGGAGCTCCATTGATAACTGTGAACTCAGGGAACCATTCACACCATAAGGCATTTGCCGTGGCCCTGTCCAACCGCTCACAGATGTACGAGTCAATATCCTTACTGTGGTTCCTCCATGTGTACTTATCACCTTCGTAACCGATGTCACATAACTCGTAGGCCTCCAAAGCTTCTCTGAAGCGATCCATGTACCGCTGCGGTCTAATAGCACCCCCGATTCTTTCATCCGATGTCACCCAAACAAAGCCACGGTCTTCCAACTTGATGCTGTTGAGCTAGCAGTCTCATTACCCTCCACGTCTCCACTTTCCTCTCTGCATCCGACTCTCCATAGACACCCGTTAAACGCCACACCCTACCATCCTCCTCCACCACATCTGCATCAACATGTCGCCTTCCATATGATCGTAGAGTCACATCAACACCCCTCTTCCAAAAAAGTGCCACTCCTCTACTTCTCCCCTCTGGGTTCCAGACTACCAAGTGGGCAAGACCAAGAGTCCACCTGAATCTCTCCAGTTCCTTCTCTGTCAGTTTAGTCTCCGCCAAGAACACAATGTCGGGTTCCTCCTCCCTCCCCGGATCTAGGAGGCTACGAACTGATGGGCCGTTCCCGAGTCCCCGGCAGTTCCATCCAACAATTTTCATTGCTCCCGGCGGGGCTGCTCTTGCAACCCGGCCGATGTATATTCATGAGATTCCTCCCTCTGAACATATTGACTCCCTTCCACCTTATCTTCTCCTCCCTCCACTCTACTCTTCTTCCCCGCCTTCTCCTGCTCCTCATCTACTCCCCCTCTCTTCTGACCTAGAACCACCTCCCTAGCAACATTGCCCTCCGACCTCACCTTGTCTCTACCCTTCTTCTTATACCTCTTGCCCTCCGGGTTCCTGCTACTCACACCCTCCAACGGCATAGTCTCATCCTCTCCCCCCACCTTGACCTAAGCGCCCTTCTCCTTCACGCCAGGTATATTGATGGTACCCCTGACATCTCTGGTTAGTGACCCTCCAACTCCCACATTCTTCCCCGTCCCACCCATCTTCGTAGTTGTAACCCTCTCCTGAAAGACCAGCTTCTTCGGTTCTCCTCCTAGTTTGGGGATAGTGGCATTCTTTGGGGGACTAGTCACCTCCTCCCCTTTCTCTTTAGCCTCCTGTCTTCCCTCTCCAGACCGCGAATCACTTTTGCACCATGATAAACTGTCACTGCCGCTTCCCGACCTTTCTCCCGATTTACTGAATCCAAAGTTCCTTCCTCTACCCGAGCTACGACTACTACTCCTCCACAGACCCTCCTCTGCATAACCCCTTCTCTGCCCCATGTCAGCTTTGAGCCACCTCCCAAACTGTTGTTTACCTCCCTTCCCACATTTGATCCAGCAATCCTTCTCCCCGTGTCCGATCACACCACACGTGTAACAAAAGTCCAGGAGAAATTCATATTCGAATCTACACCATCCTCTCTCCTCCTCTTCCTCCTCCATCCCCGCTACTACCATCTGCTTATCATGCATCTTCCCCCCTCTGACTCATCACTCAAAGTGAACCCCCTCATAATGGGTTTATCAATACTCATACGCACCTTAATCCTCAGGTACTTGCCTATTGTGTTACCATCAGCTCCAGTATCTGCCTCCTCAAAGCGACCGATTAGGTTTTCGATATCTTCAGCAGCTTCCTCATTCATCATACCCAGGGGCAAATCAAAGACCCTAACCCAGATCGGAATATTATTGAATTGGTAGTCCTCCGGCCTTTTACTAGGCACATAGTCTTCCACCACCACCAGATCTTTATCGAACATCCAGGGACCATCATCCAGCGCCTTCCTCTTCCCCGTCTCCTGATGAAACGTGAACAAGAATTTGTTTACCCCTATCTCCTTGCAATCAATCCCCTTGATTGGGCACTAGATCTTCCCCAGCGTGAGACAGATCGCATCGGGATGCCTCGGCTTCTCCGACATCACCTTCCCAACCGCCTGAGCCGCCACCTCCTTCCCCTTTTCCTTGGCCAAGATCCTGATCTTGACTCCCTTCTTCTCCTCATCCGAGAGCTTCAACCCCTTGAACAGCCCAGC
>NC_057797.1:75891331-75905274 GCF_018294505.1 Triticum aestivum
CCACACGCCCTAGGGGAACGCGCAGAAGGCCTTTCGTGGATGGGAAGGGAGGGAGAATGACTCGCACGAGACCGGGAACAGGACGAGGGATCGAGGAACCCTAGGTTTCGCCTCGCCAGATCGCGTTCGCCTTCGCAATCGCCGGACAAGACACGCCAACCGTCACCCTACGTGGGGACGGACACAAACCACAACCATTTATGTGATGCGCACATAACTAACACCAACGGACACAACCATCAATGGCAATAATTGAGAGACTCCATTCGTCGAGCCTCCTGCAGCCGGTTTTCCCTGTGCCTTCCACCCCATGCGCGATTGGTTTTGTCCAGTCAACGAAAGAACCCGCAAAATAGGAAACATCCTTATAGTACGCACAAAAAATCTGTGCAAGCGTTCTCTCCCTCCTCCCGGTCCTAACCCTAGCCGCCCTTCCGAGCTGCCAACGCTTGCGAGTAGCACGTAGCGCACACACCAGTTTCTAGGCACGGCGCTCCCCCTGGACTTCACAACGAAGCTCGTGGGCATCAACGACGAGCCGGTGCGTGTGGTGCATGTTGAAAATTCACCATCAGGATCGATCACATCAAATAGCACGAACGCATGCATACACAAAAACTAATAGCCAAGGGCCCGTATCGAGCCCTTTGTTTTTCTCTTTATTTCTATTTTCTGGTTTTCTCTCACGATACAAAACTCACGCGCTGCTGCTGCTTATATAAGTGCAGCCACGACTCCAGCACAGGACCTACTCGGACGTTTACTACTAAACCAACACCGACACGGACTCTGCTACAGATTCCTAATTCAACTAGAGATCTCACACACGTACACGTACTAGTACTAGGAAACTACAAACCACAACTCAAGATAGCTTTCCTATTCTACTACTAACACGTGCACTTTCCAAACTAATTAACCGGCAACGTTGATCAGTCTTAAACTAACTTAAGCATTGTTTGGATTATCCCAACAATCACCCTCTAATCCAAACATCCAACTATTTATTTGACGAGATAGGCAGACGACCACACGTTCATCTTGTCACACTGATTGTCTCCATTGACGCAACTTACTGGGCTGCAACTTCCCTCTTCTTGCGACGATGCCACCACTTCGTCATCATTTTTTTCATGCCGGCTTTTATAGACTGAAACCAACGATTACTTGGACTACCAGCCACGCTGCCACATCTTAGCGTGCTACATGCAGACTAAACGCATAACCTCATGCAGGAACTCAACTTAACTGGTCCGCATCCATCTTCACGTTGATATTCATCTTCTCGTCGGTTGCTTGTACGTGGGGAGACACAACTCTTCACCCACCACATCTTCATATCTTCTCAGTGTCGCCGATGCCACATCTTATCAAACGACACCTCCTGTCCAGCGGCAACACAACTTGCCATATACGTGCAACTCATCTCCACCGTATATGAACTCGCCAGAACTCTGCGACCACGAACGAAAACGCAAGGCACGCATTCCTTTTTCCACCCGCTGTCGCTTGCAATTTTCCCCGCCAGTGACCATCTCAACTGCAGCAGAAGATTCACACATCTGAGCTCTTGGACGCACCTTACAAGAACTCATGTGCACACCTTGACGACAGCTCGCAACTTTGTCGCCTCTTCCTCGCTCCCCCCGAACGACGATCTTCACGAGATCTTCTAGCATCGCACCTCGGCACTATCGCTCCCGTCAACCTCCTCCAGGTCGTTTTGTCGAACGATAATCACCCGTCGCCTTGCTTGCGACAGCGCCTTTACCACCTTCTCGTCGCCGCTACGCCTGATCCTCCACGACGTTCCACCACCCAACGACTATATCGCCCGCACCTCCTCGTCGCTACACCAGCGACTGTATCGCCCGTTCCTCCTTGTCGCTACACCAGCGACTGTATTGCCCGCCCCGAGGCGCTAGTCGGGTCGCCACCCCGAGGCAAGCACAACTTCACTCGAACCTTACTCTGATACCAATTGTTGAAAATTCATCATGAAGATCGATCACATCAAATAGCACGAACGCACACGCACACAAAAACTGATAGCCAAGGGCCCGTATCAAGCCCTTTGTTTTTCTCTTTATTTCTATTTTCTGGTTTTCTCTCACGATACAAAACTCACGCGCTGCTGCTGCTTATATAAGTGCAGCCACGACTCCAACACAGGACCTACTCGGACGTTTACTACTAAACCAACACCGACACGGACTCTGCTACAGATTCCTAATTCAACTAGAGATCTCACACACGTACACGTACTAGTACTAGGAAACTACAAACCACAACTCAAGATAGCTTTCCTATTCTACTACTAACGCGTGCACTTTCCAAACTAATTAACCGGCAACGTTGATCAGTCTTAAACTAACTTACGCATTGTTTGGATTATCCCAACAATCACCCCCTAATCCAAACATCCAACTTTTTATTTGACGAGATACGCAGACGACCACACGTTCATCTTGTCACACTGATTGTCTCCGGTGACGCAACTTACTGGACTGTAACTTCCCTCTTCTTGCGACGATGCCACCACTTCGTCATTGGTGCATTAGCCAACTTGGATGGAGGGCGGTGGATCCGGGACACAACCATGATTAGCAGCTCATCGGCATCGACGTGCTCCCGGTGTTGTCTCCTGTGCATGGGTCGATCTGGACGGTGGGCGATGGATCCAGTACATTGCTGTTTCCTCCACTTCCTCCGCCGGCGGCGGCGCCGGCTAGGTATGGTTTAGTTACCACTTACCAGTTATCGTTAATTCACACCATGAACTCATTATCTGAAAACTGGAATCTCCCTTTCAGTTTAGTGCTCTTGGATCACTTTGCAACAAACTGTGCGCGCAGTACTGAACGGAGAGATGCTGGGAGGCTGATGCTTTAGATAGTCAACTGACATCGAGGTGAGTGAACACATGCTTACCTACTTTAATCTCTTACTATGAACTTGAATAGCACTTCCTAGAAACATGGTGTATGTGATATATTTGAAAAAGCAGGCTGTGAATTATATTCATTAGAAAATATGGAAATATGTTCTTATGTCCTCTGATCTGTAGGGTTTCTTTGACTTTGTAACACCCAATCTGCTATGCGTGAAGAGGAGAAGACAGAGGACTAGGAACAGAGAAGGGGGTAGGGGAATTCAGACTTTGCTAAGTGACGAGACTCGGGTTTGACACCCGCGTCGCTCTCTAGGGGGGTGGCTCGGGTGACCTAACCCCGCCGCCGCCGCCGCCCCCTCCTGCTCCCTTCCCCTCGCCGCCGTCGGGCGTCCCCGCCGGGCAAAGCCCGTGCGGTTGCTGGTGGCGGCGGGCCCTTCCTCTCTCGTCACGCATGGAGGTCAGCCCTGGACGGCGCGCCGGGCGACGCGGAGCTGCACGCCGGCATGGATCTGGTCCTCCGGCCTCTTCTATGGCGCGGTGGCGCTAGATTGTAGGGCGGCGGCCCCAGGGAGCGGCGGCTGACCGTTTTGGTGGCGGATCGGGGTGTTCTGCTCGGATCTGGTGGGCGCGCGCCGTCGACGGGATGTGGCGGTGCTGGCCGTCCTGGGCCGCGTGGGTGGCAGGGCGGCTGCGCATGGTGGAGGCCCCGGCGCCTCTGGCCCTTGGCAGCATGGAGGGCCTGGGTTGGGTCGGCGCCATGTGTGGTTTGCCCTCCGGACAGATCTGATCTGGCCGGTGCGACCTCAATGTGCGGCAGCTCAGATCGGCGGCGACCCGTGCACACGATGCTTGATGGAGGTTCCTTCAGCGGATCCGGGTGAAAACCTAGTTCTCGGCCTGATGCCAAGACCGCTGTTGGCGGCACTTTTTTGTGTCATTACCTTCTTGAAGGCCTCGCCGTGGAGAAGCTCCAGACCTCTATCCGCTACCTCTGGGGGAAACCCTACATCAGTAGATCAGATGACGGCGGCGCGTTGGTGTCGTTTCCTCCTTGGGGCGTCATTTTTGGAGGCGTACACGGGTTCGAGGGACCAGTGGGCGGCTTTTTTGGTGGAGTGGTGCTTCATCCTGCACATTGATGACGGCGGATCTCGGCGGCGTGGTGCAGTGGAGATTCCGTGCCCGATGCGCGGTGCTGGACTCGCGCAGGAGGGGGTTGTTGTCTGGCGTCATGGTGGCGTCGATGATAGAGTGGCCTGACAAGGTAGAAGCAATATCTGCTCTGAAGACGGACCAATGGAAGATGGCGGCGACGACACATGTGAGTGCGTCAGACCAGTTCATGCCCCAGACCCGGTATGTGGCTCGGCTGGGGCTGCTGGCTTTGGATGATAGGATTAGGTGAGTGGACTGGGTATTTGGCCCAGCTAGCGCCCCTTCATCATATGGATAGGAGTAGTGACATATGATGCCAAGATGGTGGATTCAGTCCTATTATTGTAATACTTTGTAAGGTCCTCGAGAATAATTAATAAAGTGGCCGCATGCATCTCCCAGATGTAGAGGCCGTGTGTCATCCTTCTTTTCTAAAAAAAAGACTTTGCTATTTCTGTACTATTGAAACACTAACAAGCATGGGTGTTTAACTGTTTATAGAAAGCCACACACACACACACACACATACACACACACAAAGTATAGGCTATGCCCGCACACATAAACCATATGTCAGGCTACCACTTCAGTGTCCTGTGCTTGCTCCTGGCATGAGTCACCGGCCATGAGCCCATGACAAAGGTTAAGAAACATCAATGCTCACCAGTCATCACCTAGCTTAACCACTGCAACCTGAACAAGGTTTGCGAGCATGTAACTTAATTCTTGTATCGTAGCAGACCTATCATACAAACAGAAGTCAACTACTTTTCCGAAGTGTAGCTGCATTTGCAGGTAAGAAACATGTGCATGCTGCACTTTGCGCAAGCAACAAATGTAGTGAGTATGTTGCATGGCGTGAGGTACTGAATGGACATATGATAAAAGAGGTATTTTCTTTCATCTCGATACAAAATATAGTGCTATGGGTGCTCTTTGAGTATTTGTCATAGTTTCCACTAGCAATTGATTAATAGATGTTGTTGCAACAAAAGGATTAGAAGATGCATGTGTGATGTCCATTACTTTTGTGATTTGATATGTCTGCTGATTATTTTCCAATGCAGGTAAGATTGATGGTTGGCCTCCTGAAAACTGCTGGGATTGAGATCTAACAACTGTAGATGTAGTGAATATTAATGTTTATTGTGATAAGTCAGGTATTTAGTGTTGCATGATTTATGTATTGAAGCTTGTATGGGGATTGGTAATCTGAACTTTATATGCAAAAAAAATGGTTTACATTAATTTAGCTAAGCCAAATCTTCAGTCCTAAAGCAACTTTATTATGGTAGTGTGTGGTGTTGATAGCCATATACCCATGTTTCCATGTACAAATCCATTTTCCTATTTTCTTTTGGTAATTTGTAATACATGCAAAATTTGATTTTTCCGGAAGGTATGCTTGTGAATGAAATCTTATTAATTCCCCTTTCTAATAGATCAAGATCTCAAAATATGCAGTGTTAGCATATGGTTGTTAGCGGCTTATGAAGTTTTAGTAATACAAGGTTTATGTTAACTAATTACACCAACACCTTTCCTTTAGAAAGGAAGGAATTTCATTTCTTACTGTGGTGAGTTTCTAATAGGATGGAAGCACCGATGAGAACCACATTCTTTTTTGGCAGATTAGGTGTGCGAACGAATTGCCGGCACATTTGCATGCTATAATTTGATCCCTTTGTTAAAAATGAGATAGAGGTTTTTCGCACGTTAGTGAAAGTCTGTAAAAAAGCCAATCACAACAACACTATGATGGGGTGTCTTGGCAAAGCCTACAGTTGGCTCAAGAAACCATTGAATATATATAATTTTATGCTTATGTTTGTAGACCATTTTGTAACAATTTGGTTGACTTTTTATTATTTGGTGCTCCTTAATTATTTGCATTGATTGGTGAACAATTCTGTGAGTGCTGGAAGCAGCACGAGCTGTTACATGGAATACCCGACGAAGAGAGAGCGACATGGTTGTTTGAAGATATATGTCCCCGTTGCAACGCACGGGCAATTACCTAGTACGCTGAAAAGTTTCTAAAACAAAAGGATATACGCTCAAAAGATTCTCAGGAAAAAAAGATATACGCTAAAAAATGCAGATTGGATATATTCTCAAAAAGAAAATAAAAATATGCAAATTAGGATGGTGCCTTCCTCATTTTGGTATTCATATTTTTCAAAGCGATTGGATGCATACACCTAACCTCTGTGTAGTTCTTTTTAGACCTATGTGTAGTTAGGATACGCACATAACTAACACCAATGGACACAACCATCAATGGCAATAATTGAGAGACTCCATTTGTAAGACAAGTATTTCCGGACGGAGGAAGTACTCTGGACCACATGTACCACTTCTCCTCCTCTCACAATTGCCCAGGTGATTAGGGTATCTCTGCCTCCCATCAACGTCGCCGTTGGTCCACCTCGTCTTCTATGACCTTAGGGCCATGGAGACATGGTGGGCATCGACCCTTGCCGGCGGGAGGGTTCCTACCCAATTTTAGGTGTTTTTAGGTCGATTGGGGTTTGTGTCCTTCTCGGTAAGGCGGGGCGGCGGCTCATTGCGGATGGAATAAAGTCCTCATGCATAGACCTCATTTTCGGCAATGTGTCTAATGTCGTCGAAGGGCATGTGGAGATGTGTCTCCGAAAAATCTTGTAGGATTAGGTCGATGTTCGTCATCGATGAATCTTTGTGGATCCAATCTTTCGTTTTTGTGACTATGGTTTGGATCCTCCCTATCTATGCTTCTACTCATCGGCGACGGTTGTTCTTCTGGTGTGTTGGTCTTGTGGCGCCTTAGCACGACGACTTCTTGACTGTCTACCATAATAAAAAATTCTGTGCTGCAGTGAGGGGGAGGTGTTGACTGTGGCCTACCTTCGGCTCATGACAGACGATGAATAGATTGGAAGCCAACCCCCCCCCCCAAAAAAAAATTCAGCTACGCACACACGAAGAATCACACCAGCAAATAGTAAAGTCATACAAGACCGAAGTTATGCATTGGTGGAGTAAAAAACCTCCGCAACATTGAAAACAATGATTAACAAACTCCAACAACGACCATATCCGCAACAACCATGCCTTGAAATCACAAGTAAATGAGAAATGTTTTCCAATAGCAATGCCTTCAGGAAGGGAACGACGCTCAAGCGCCATCGTCGCCAGATCCAACTACCGAAGGGCAGATCATGGATTTTCACCTTGAAGATCAAGTCTGAGAAAATCTGAGGAATGTCATCCGAAAGGATCGACATGGACCTAGAGAGGGGATGAATAGAAAAAAAAATTCAAAATTTACTAGTTAATTAGCAAGTTTAGGAAAATGGTGAATATCAATGTACGCCTAACAATTGCAAAGGTGAGTCAAGTTTCTAGCAAAGATGATAGCAATAATAGTACAAATTAAACAACATAATACGATATATCGACCGCAAGGACAAGGAAAAAGTAACCACAAGTAAGGAGCTAGGGTTAGGAATAACCTAACTCTGGAGATGAGGATGTATCTTAATGTTCACTTCCTTGGAGGGAAACTAGTCACAGTTGGAGGGTTGGGTGTTACCATGAAGGCTCGCCCCTATTCTCCTTGAGATATCACAACAAATGTGATGCCCAACCACTAGTGGTAGACCGTAGACCTTTAGGCACTCCAAACCTTCACAAACTTTTCGGGGTAAATCACAATTTGGTTCCTCACCAGAGCATTCCTATCACCTAGGAGTCTTCAACCTCCGAGAGTAACAAGATTCACCACGAAAACAAGGAGGAATCACCTTTGCTTTGGTGAATGTGTAGGTGGAGCACTACTCCTTCACTCCTCAAAAGATCAAGAGCTTTGGGTGGCTAGGGGGTGATCTCCTAGAAATCAAGTTCTAAAAATGGAAGTGAGAGAAATGGAGTCATCACCTTCTTGGAGAAGAGAAAGACTATTTATAAGGTCACCGGAAATCCAACCGATTTTCACAGGTTCTTTTAGCCCTGGAAGTTCCAGGCAGTCCTGGAAGTTCCGACCACTAGAAGTTTCGGGCAGGTTCTAAGGTTTCTAGAGACATTGCACAGTTTGTGCAATCTCTCTCAACACCCCGAAAGCTGCCTGAACCTTGCCCCAGAAGTTCCTGGCAGGTTCTGAGGTTTCTAGAGACATTGCACAGTTTGTGCAATCTCTCTCAACGCCCCGAAACCTGCCTGAATCTTGCCTCAGAAGTTCCTGGCTACCCCAGAGGTTCTAGGGTTTTCACAAAATGTGTACCCTAGTAGATTTAGAGGACCTCTCCTTGCACATTTTTGTATGACTTAGGTACATATATTTGGTGTACGTGTAGTCGATTCCCAGAATACCTTCATGCTGAACCCCCTCTTGATAGTGTGGTTGCCCTATTATGGACTAAAATATTACGAAGTAAAACAATAACAAAATTCTTCTTTTACCTTTTTCAAATTGAGGAGCATATCTAACCATCGATGCATTCTTCCATGATGTGGCAGCACTATTTATAGACTCAAGCATGTGGTTAGAACAGCAAGTTATGTTGTCATTAGCACAAAAAACAATTAAGGGCACAAATGCCCTTTTAACCTCTCCCTTTTGGCATTGATGACAACATAATAGATAGAGTAGCAAAATAATTATGATAATAAGTCACAATGAACTAGCCAAGAGCTCCCCGTAGACATATGCCTTATTTTAATTTGCCTTGGAATACAAAAGGCATAGGTGTGGGAAGGAGATTCCCTCATTATAAGGAATCTGATAGTACTACCAGCTTGCCACGTGCCTAGCTAGTTAAAGATGTTATTTCTTTACTTTTTTCCCTATTGCTCCGATTAGGATATGTTGTCATTTAAGTGAACTTTTGTAGCAATCTGTTTGACAAATGATTTACTCATAAGTGTGGCCACATACTACGTATTTATTAGTAATTTGGTACTCTAGTCGTGCTTTTCCAGCTTGTGATTATTTTTCTTGCTTGCTTCGGTCACAATCTTGTCCAACATTTTTACATGTCATAGGATGACACACACAAACATCTGCTTGATCATAAAATTTGATTCTTTTTGCTTTATTCCCTGAAAAATGGATATTAAATCTGAGTACTTGGTATTGACTGTAAGTGGCATTCTGGTTCATAGGACATTCTGAATCTGAGTACTTTGTAGATGTTCAAAGAAGCTTGAAAAAATTATATTCTTTTCGCAAGCAACGTGGTCTCGATTTTATTATGGACACTGCACATACAATATGTTGGCTGATATTATTTCATCTTAATCCGTTTATGTACCCAAAATTAGTCTATTGAAAATGTAAACTAGTGCTAACTTGATTTTTTTTGTAGTTCAGTGAGCATCAACTTTTGGTATCTGATGGCAATGCGGAGTGGAGAAAAAACATAAGTAGGGCTAGTGATCATCGTCTTGCAGTTCTTCTTATTCAAAAGTATCTCTGCCACCGACAAGGCAATTGATAATTCAAGTTCTTTTTCGTGAACAAACTTGAACTATGATGGCACATGAAAACAGTTTAGGCCAACACTTGGTCGCAAAGAAATTTAGACCAACCGATATTTGAATCTTTGTGGAGTGGTGGTTATCAATTGTAATATTTCTTAAAATTCAAGTTTTTTGAGAATTATTTGTGGAATTCTTATATATGGTCTATTGTTATCTATAGAATTTTGTATGTACAAGTCTATTGTTATCTGTGTGCTGAGGGGTCAAGTCTCTGTGTTATTTGAGGGACTTTCTTCCCTCCCCCTTGTTGCCATTTTGGCACCCAGGGCAGTGGGAACTTCTCCCACGTGGTGGAAGGGATCTCATGTGCACAGGAGAATCTCCCCTAAGGGTTTATTTTCCCGGGTTTTTTCCTACTCAACAATCAAATGTGAGCCCTAAGTGTTTGTGGATTTTACTTGCCGGTATTACCAGCACTGCATTCAGTTGATGCTGCCGCATCTTGCCTGTTACTGTACGTCTAAGAACGAGTTGGCAATATGCACCTAGTTTGACAATGGTCTTTATGTCAAACAATGGTCAGCTCCTTCTACTACTAGTATATAATATCTGGATTTGCACGGCACTAAAGCCGCCTATATAAGGATCAACATTTGTCATCGTAGAAACGACATGGTTGCATGGCAAACTCGTGAGACGCACTAGTCTAAAACACTCAAACGAGGATCATTCATATCCGTTACAGGAACAAAGCAAAAATGTACTTGAGCGGTTGAGCCTAGACCTACTACTGGTTTAAAAAAAAATTAAAGTCTCGACTCATCATACGGGGAAGAACATTCCAATGATTGATGGCCATAAACATCAGCCATGCATGTTACTGAAAAAAAAAGAGGGCATCAAGAAATACGACGCAGCTTTGAGAGCACGATCAGTGCTTCGTGGAGACCATGGTACAGGATTTCTTATCTGAAAGCAAATGAGGCTGCTGGATGTTACATCCCCCAAAACTCCAGTTCACGCCTGGCGAATTCTTTCATCTACTTCTGGCTACGGAGATCTGGTAGAATTATCAGGGAGATGATAAGTGTGTAGTTTAGGATCATGCACAGAAGAAACATATTTAAGTTAACAAATATACTTTCAATTTAACAGAATGGTGACAAGACATCAAGCAGATTATATGCACATAAAAACATGTAGCTTTTCAGGGAAGGTGGAACAAGACAATATGCAGCTTACCTCCGTCAGCCAATAGCACAGAAACACACAAGCAAGTAATAATACTGATAACACAAATAAATACGAAATGTTATCTGAAGAGAAGGTATGACTCACAAGCACTCCCACTCCGGCGGACGTATATCTTCTCGAGGGGTATTACCATTTGCCCTGAACAAATTTGCCAACTTGTGGACTCTCCCATCATCCTTTGAGCAGTTGATCTTTACCATTCCTAGGTCTTTGCAAGTAAATGATCTTCTCTGTAGTTTGATACCTGTTTCTGATACCTTTCTGGTATTGAAGTTCTTTTGCAGATCAAGAAAGTTGTTGTTAAACATGTGTTCAGGTACTCAAAACTAAAAAATAATCAAGTAAGCATAAGCCCCAAATATGTAATTACACATACAATTTTAAGTTGGAGAAAGAGCTTCTGTATATTAGGTGAGTGCTGCAGCAAGAAAATTAGTGTATCAAAGTCTGCAGCCATACACCATTCGCCAAGGGACAGGGTCTTCAGGTTGCCAAAACTTGGACACATTTCCAGTTCCCTACTCAGAACCACCTACACACATAAAATGAGTGTTCAGCAAATAAACATAGTAATTTGAATCAATTTTATATTTTATATACTGAATACAAGAGGTTTATTTAATATGCAGAGAAGAAAACAAACATACTCACCATGAAAAAGAAATTAAGACATATAGTAAGGTGTTACCATGATTAGCGCCTATTGGTAAAAATATGATTCATCATTTTTTCTATAATGTGACGGGACATTGCCATTATACTGGTATGCAGACTCAAAATAGTTAATTACACGACGATTTAAACTGTAATCATTTAAAAAGATACAATACTACATGAATATAAAAAATAATCTGAAATAATAAATAATGCTCTCTTGAAGCTGCATACTTCCATATCTTATTGATTTCACCTACAGAGTACTATTTGATGATGAAATGAGCTAGTACAAATTTCTTGATCTGAACTCTTCTCCCAGTCAACTGCGCCTTTCTAAGAAGGTGTTGCTACTTATGTAAGAAGAAATGTGCTCATTGGACATATGTGTGTTCTGTTGGGAGCAACATAAATTTCTTTGGCAAACATCAGAAAAGGCTGTTAAAAAAACAATGATGGCCATATCAAGGAAATTTTCTTACTCAAAGATAGAGAGACCAGTAAAAGGTGGTGACAGCTATATATACCTCTCCCGCATCAGTCAACAACTCCAAAGTCCTAGCACTTGAAAGAGACTCAAGAATATGGCGTCCACCTAAAATCTTCCTACCATTGCATTCTCTGTTTCCACCATAGTTACCATCTTTACTGGAAATCTGGCCTTTACCTTTGTAGCCATGCTTTGCATCATTTGCAATCTCACCGTATTCATAGGTATTGTCATCGCTATCGATATCACTACCATAATCAAAATTATCCTTGTAACGACCCTGCATGTAACTTTCTTCAGCAAAAGTATCTCCATATCCAAATCTTATAAAATGATCATATCCAAAATCATCACCCAAGGAAGAGTCATCATCATGAATCTTAGAGCTCTCTGTCCAATCATTATCATCGCTATCACCCCCGTCGTCATCAGTAGTTCCATCACAGTCATCTTCATCACTGATGTGCTCAAAATCATCACCCAGGAAAGAGTCATCAAGTATGATGGTGCCCGTGACAAGTGACCCCAAGTTCTTGAATGATGGGACTCGGACGTAAGGCGTGGTGAGGCGCAGAAGTAGGAGGTTCGGAGCAGCAATGGAGAAGGCGCATTTGATCTTGCACTTGAGCATGATCAAAGTCTTCAAAGAGGCAGACACAATCCCGGCGCCTGTCACCAGGCAATCCTTCAGATCCAGCTCCTCCAAAGACGTGCAGCTGGAAGAGAGCTGCTTGAGGATCCGGCCGTCGAGCCTGGCATACGACAGCTTCAGCACCTTCAGGTGGCACGAGACGAACTGCACGCGTTCCAACGATGCAATCTCCGAGCGATGCCCAGCGAGATGGATGACCCGCGCGTTGCGGTTGATGGCGGCCCTGATCCACGCGCTGGCGTCGTCCTCGTCGTAGCCGGCGTCCTCGTCGCCGGACCGCAGGCGGAGCGTGCCCACGGGCGCTGACGCGTCGCGGAGGAGGAAGAGGCGGTGCACGAAGTGGCGGAACTCCTCCGGCGGGTCGGCGTCGCGGCCGGAGGAGTGGCGCACGCGGAGGTCGACGTAGGGCGAGGAAGCCCAGAGGTGGCGCCACCGGCGCGCGAGCACGCAGGTGCGGACCGCCTCCCACGCCTTGAGGGACGACATGATGTGGTGCAGGAGCGTGTCCGGGAGGGCGCTGAGGCGGTCGGGCTTGACGGCGGCCGGGCCGCGGGATCCGGGCTTGAGGCCGGCGCCGCGGCGCGGCCCCGGGCGCTGGGTGGTGCTCCGGCGCATTTCGTCGAGCAGAAGGCCTGCACGTAGGGTTTCGGGTCGCCCCGGCGCAGCCCTGTCAGTCAGGATTTTGAAATCTCTGCGGGGGAGATGCATACGGAGAAACTCGGTGAAATGGGCGGAGTTTGTTGCCGCTTTCTCAGTTTGGTGCCGCTTACGGAGAGAAACTCGGCGAAATGGGCGGAGTTTGGTACCGCTTTCTCGGTTTTCCGGTGGCGGCTGCTTCGGAGTGAGTTGCGGAGTGGGATGGCGTACACTCAAAGTCTTTTCTTATTGAGAGTGAGCAGTGGGAGGCGTTTTGGCTCCGGAGCATTTGCTCCCACGCGGTAATTTAAAAAAGTGGTAAAATGTTTTTAAAAATTCTTGATTTTTTTGCGGATGTTTGTGTTAGTTTAGCAAGCATGTTTGGCAATTTTCATACGAAACGGAGCACTAGTGTTTCTCGGTGAAAAAAACAAATTTGAATGACATTTTGGGGTAACATTTGGTGTTCAATTTATTTATTTTTTGCACAGGCCAAAATGTTTAACTTTTTGCCTAAGACTTTGCAGGCAGCATTTGGATGTGACTATGATTACGTAAAAAAAATTAAGATTTTTTCGACATCTCAAAAATCATTTTCACGTGCAAGATCACGTGCTTCTGGGAGCCAAATTGGATTTTACAAGTGAACTCCACTTGTATCCCGGTTTGTAAATTTGTGGCAGTGCATACCAAGTGATGCTAGACCTAAGGACAACTTCATATGGGATTAGCGTTACAGAGAAACACTA
>NC_057797.1:75905540-76012527 GCF_018294505.1 Triticum aestivum
CACCTTATCTGCCCCCCTTCACCGGCCGACACCTCGCCCCCTCTCGACCCTCATTAGTCCCCGCCGCCACACTCAACCTCATCGACCATGTTGGTGCGGTCGTGCTCTTCCCAGTAAGAACTGAGAGGCCCGTGCCGAGAGAGTTCTGAGAGAGAGTGTGGGGCTACTTTGAATGGATCGAGGATGACACGCACCGTGAAGCTGAATCAGTCGCCGGTCGTGCCCACCTACCCGCCGCCCTTGAGTATTTTGACTCGGTGTCAACAGCAGCCTAGCAGAAATGAATGCCGCGTGATGCACAATATGGCGACTCTGCTAGAGTTGCTCTTACATCCCCATCTACCAACACAAGCCATAAAACCACTCCAGCTCACTTGTTTGGTGATTTGGTCAAGCCAAAACCACTCTATGCGACCACAAGCGATGGGGCAAAGATGAACAAAGGGCGGCAAGCCACAACTAGAACTAGATTTGCATAGGCCAGGTTTTGCCGATTAGGCACACGAGGACACGAGTCCGATTTGGTGGGTAGGGAGGATACTCCCATCTGGTTTACGCTTCCGAGTTGGAATACTGGCCATCAAACCGGAAAATGCCAACGGAGGCCGAGCTCCAGGGAGCTCGGTATTTAAAAAAAATCAAAATTTATATTTCGAAGTTTCAGAAAAAATCAAACAAAAATCTACGGTAACTTAATAGATTTCCGCACGAACGTGTAAGAAAATTATTTGAATTTGTTGTGCTTTGTAGGTTGTACAAAAAAACAAATATCCGGCCCAACAACAAAAAATATTGGCCCATTTTAGAAATACATTTTTGTCTTTTTTCTGTATGCCACGTGTGAAAGTATTTGGTTTTGAATTTTTGCACAGACGCAATACACATGTGTGAAAGTGTATATACAAACAATTTCAAATTTTTTCACCTTGTAGAAATTTGTATTTTGAAAACGAGCTCCGTGGAGCTCGGCCTCCAAAAGCCCTCACCCGCCATCACACACGTTATCTTGACAAGTGGACCCAACAGGTTAAACTAGATACAACAAAACAATTTTGAGGTACAATGTGGCGGAAAATTTAAATGGGGCAAATACTATCACAAATAGACAAACAATGGGTAAAAAGTTAAATTAACTCTCTTATTAACTATATCCCTTTTCAACCAAAAAATTGTGGTGTGTTTTTTCAGGTGCGTCAGTATTTGTTATTCCGAGAGAAAATACCTCTCTGCTCATAGTTGTGGCCTTGTGGGCACACATGATTGCAGAGCATGAAGCTTACTTCAATATTCTACCTATTGTATATGATTGCAGAGCACCGAAATATGAATAGTTAGACATCAATGTAAACCTTCATCGCCGAAATCGGAATGAAGGTTCATTTCCTTTTACACGACATCAGAATTTGTACGGTAGTAAAGCTGCCTATAACTCACCACAGGATCAATGCTTAATGCTTACTGGAGCATAGCACAACGCATGACAGACTCAAATGCACCACTCTCAAGTTTGAAGCATTCAAACGACGAGCATTCATATCCGTTCCAGGAACAAAGCAAACTTGTACTAGAGGCTAGACCTACTACTAGTTGAACTTCTCAGCTCATCCCACTGGCAACAACATTCCAACGATTCAATAATCACCAACGTCATCCATGTTACCGAAAAAGAGGAAATTAAGAAACCCAGCGCAGCTTTGAGAGCACGATCAGTTGCTCATGAGGATGTTGGATGTTACACCCCCCAGAACTCCTTCGTCTGCTTCTGGCTGCGGAGATCTGGTAGAAATATCAGGGAGTATATAAGTGTATAAGTGTGTGGTCTAGGATCATGTACAGAAGGAACATACTTAAGTTAGCAAAACATACTTCCAATTTAACAGAATGCTGACAAGATATTAAACAGATTATATATGCACATAAAAGCATGTGGCTTTTCAGGGAAAGCGGACCAAGACAGTATGCAGTGGACATCCGTCAGCAAGTAGCACATGAACATAAAAGCAAGTAAAACTGCAGATAATGAAAATAAATACAAAATGCTATCTGAAGAGAAGGTATGACTCACAAGCACTCCCGCTGTGGTGGACATAAATTTTCTTGACTGGCATACCATTTGCCATAAACAAATTTGCCAGCTTATGGACTCTCCCATCATCCTTTGAGCATGTGATCTTCACCATTCGAAGATCTTTGCAAGTAAATGATCTTCTCTGTAGTTTGATACCTGTTTCTGATGCCTTTCTGGCATTGAAGTTCTTTTGTAGATAAAAAAGTTGTTGTTAAGCATGCGCTAAAATACTCAAAACTAAAAGATAATAAAGTAAGCATAAGCCCCAACTATGTAATTACACATACAATTTTAAGTTGGAGAAAGAGTTTCTGTATATTAGGTGAGTGCTGCAGCAAGAAAATTAATGCATCAAAGTCTGCAGCCATACACCATTCACCAAGGGACAGGGTCTTCAGGTTGCCAAAAGTTGGACATGTATTCAGTTCCCTACTCAGAACCACCTACACATTGCACATAAAATGAGTGTTCAGCAATTAAACATAGTAATTTGAATCAATATTATATTTTATATATTGAATACAAGAGGTTTATTAAATATGCAGAGAAGAAAACAAACATACCAACCACGAGAAAGAAATTAAGACATATAGTGATGTGTTACCATGATTAGTACCTATTGGTAAAATAAGATTCCTCATTCTTTTCTATAATGTGAAGGGACATTGCCATTATACTGGTACGCAGACTCAAAATAGTTAATTACACAACGATTTGAACAGTAATCATTTAAAAAGATACACTACTTCAAGAATGTAAAAAATAACAAACAATAATCTAAATAATATATAATGTTCTCTTGAAGCTCCATACTTCCATATCTCATTGATTTGACCTACTACATTTGATGATGAAATGAGCTAGTACAAATTTCTTGATCTGAACTCTTCTCCAAGTCAACTGTGCCTTTCTAACCAGGTGTTGCTACTTATGTAAGAAATGTGCTCATTGTACATGTGTATTCTGTTGGGAGCGACATAAATTTCTTTTGCAAACATCAGGAAAAGTTGTTAAGGAAAAAAACAATTATGGCTATATCAAGAAAATTTTCATGCTCGAAGATAGAGAAAATAGTAAAAGGTGGTGACAGCTATACCTCTCCAGCATCAGTCAACAACTCCAAAGTTCTAGCACTTGAAAGACTCTGACGAATATGACGGCCAAAGTTCTAGCATTCTGTATATCCATCATAGATACTGTCTTTACTGGAAATCAGGTCTTTACCTTTGTAGCCATACTTTGCATCATTTGCAATCTCACTGTATGCATAGGTATTCTCATCACCATAATAATAATTATCCTTGTAACGATCATGCCTGTAAATTCCTTCAGCAAAACCATGTCCATATCCAAACCTTATAAAATCATCATATCCAACACCATCACTCAAGGAAGACTCATCATGAATCTTTGAGCTCTCTGTCCAATCATTATTGTCGCTATCATCCCCGTCGTCATCAGTAGTTCCATCACAATAATCTTCATCACTGATGCATGCATTATCATCACCCAAGAAAGAGTCATCAAGTATGATAGTAGCTGTGACAAGTGATCCCAAATTCTTGAATGATGGGACTCGGACGTAAGGTGTGATGGGGTGCCGAAGTAGGAGGTTCGGAGCAGCAATGGAGAAGGCGCAACTAATCTCGCATTCGAGCATGATTAAAGTCTTCAAAGAGGCGGACACAATCCTAGGGCCCGCCACCAAGCAATCCTTCAGACCTAGTACTTCCAAAGACGTGCAACTAGAAGAAAGCTGCCCGAGGATCCTGTAGTCGAGCATGGCATACGACAGCTTCAAGACCTTGAGGTGGCAAGAGATGAACGACGCGCGGTCCAATGACGCAATCTCTGAGCAGCGCCCGGTGAGATGGATAACCCGCGCGTTGCGCTTGATGGCGGCCATCATCCACGCGCTGGCGTCGTCATCGGTGAAGCCCGCTTCTTCGTCGCTCGACCGCAGGCGGAGCTTGACCACGGGCGCCGATTCGTCCCGGAGGAGGAAGAGCCGGCGCGGAACTTCTCAGGCGGGTCGCCGTAGCGGCCAGTGGAGGGGCGCACGCGGAGATCGACGCAGGGCACGGACGCCCAGAGATGGCGCCACCGCCGCGCGAGCACGCAGGTGCGGACCACCTCCCACGCCTTCAAGAATGATATGATGTAATGCAGGAGCTCGTCCGGGAGGGCGCTGAGGCGGTCGGGCTTGGCGACAGCCCGGCGGGCGCCGCGGCGCTGGCCCGGGCGTTGGGTGGTGCTCCGGTGCATTTCGTCGAGCGGAAGATCTGCATGCAGGTTTAGCGACACCGCGGCTCAGCTTTGTCAGTCAGGATTTTGAATGATGGAACGGAACATAACATACCAAGAGAGACTGCTTGAAATGGCCTAAACTGAATTCCGCCAAGAGACACTCACGTACACAAGAGCTGGCAGAAGCACTTGATCGGTTCCTGTACAAGCATGCACTAGTACATGAGCCTGACTTGTAGTATAAAGTTGAAGATTTTTAAAACCTTCATCAAAGGATATGGAGCGCATTGCCGTTTGTTAAGGAAACTGGCACAAACAAACTGCCGAGTGGAATGTCACAAATTCTCCAAATCCACTACCCAAAATAGTAATAAAATGATTGTACATAGCGGCGGCGAAAGGAAAGCAGGGAAGAGGTGGCCACCTTGCAGCTTGGGCGCGGACGGCATGGGCTCATCCACGTCGTAGATGTGCCGGAGGAGGGCACGGTGAACGTCATGTGGTGCCTCGAAGGCACCTATGCCAGCGGTGCCCTTCCCCACCGTGGAGCTCACCGTCGCGATGGCGACCGGTTGCCGCTCGGAGATGTGGGGCGCGATGTCTGGTGGTGGCCTTGAGTCGGAGTAGCCGGGGAAGGGAAGGAAAGGGATGCGCTTGGCACCGGATCTGGAGCGCCGCCGCTAAGCAACAGGGGAGATGGTCAAATGGGACTATCACAGGAGCAAATCCTGAAATAAGAACCGTGGGCGCCCCGCACTCTCTTAGAGCTTAGGCACTCTCGGCCGTCGGATCAATTTCTTGATGCGTTTTCGACCATTCGATCTCGCTCCTGGAAGACCTCGGCCGTCAGATCAATCCGAAAACACTGCCGCAGTGAGTAGTGTGCCCTCCAGCGTGCCACCGCCCATTGTTTCTAGGCCCCGCCGAGGGCATTTTCGTCATTTCACATCTTAGGTCAACACTTGCCTTTTCCGTGTCGCTACCTCTTTCCCAATCAATGCTAGGGCTATTACGGTAGCAAATTCGTTAGAAAAGAGGGTCCTTTTTGCGCAGAAGCGTGCATTTCTGTGTACACATCTGTCCCATTGAATCTGTGCCATCCATCCTCAATCCAGTGGTCCAGCTTCCGGTTTTCTTTTTTTGCAACTAAAAGCCAGATTCTATAGTAGTCGCCCGACCAATATGGCGACTTTTGACTGAGAATGCCATTTTAGCATACTAGTCATCCGACATTCGGCATGCATAATTTGTGAAGGGTGCTCCATATTCAACCCTTCAAATAATGTGGGGGCATCGGTTTGGAGCATGCATCATCCACCATCTGCTCGAGCGCGAAGAAAGTTTTGGCTCAGACTCTTCCTCCTGCATGCAGCCCTATCAATGTCGTTGTTGCCCGTGCAATTGCCGCTTCCTCCCTGACAACGTTGCAACCACGTATCCACCGAGCAGAGTGCCAACTAACGCTCTTCGTCACGTTCCCCTCCCGCACGTAGCAAATCAGGCCCAATTTCCATCCGGAACACGCCCATTCGCTGGTATATGAACCCATTACCTTCGCCATCAGCACCACATTTAACCTCTCTCCCCCATCCCCGTCGCCAACACACTCACCTCACCGCCCCCTTCACCGGCCGCCACCCTGCCCTCTCCATCCCTGCCACCACACTCAATCTCATCGACCATGTCGATGCGGTCACGTCCTCCCCAGCAAGACCTAAGAGGTCCACACCAAGAGAGGGTTCTGGGGGAGGATGTGGGACTACTTCAAGTGGATCAAGGATGACGTGCACCGTAAGATAGAATCAGTCGTCGTCCGTGCCCGCCTACCCACCGCCCTCGAGTATTTTGAATGAATGTCGGTGGCAGCCTAGGCAGAAATGGGCGCCGCGCTCACGCCAGTTTCCAAATGCACGGTATGACGACGCTGGTAGAGTTGCTCTTATATCTCGCCAGCACAACCCATAAAAAACCACCCTAGCTCTGCACCATATTTTGTGGTTTGGTCAAGCCAGGCCCACTCTGTGAGACCACAAGTGGAGGGGCGAAGAGAATAAAGGGCGGTAAAGAGGAGCCGTCAGGCGACAACCAAATCAAGATTTGCCATGGGGCAAGGTTTTGCCAATTAGGTCGACGGGGACGCGAGTCCGGTTAGGTGGGTAGAGGATAGTGCCATCTTGTTTACGCTTCCTAGACTCCTAGTTGGAATACTGGTCATCACACACATCATCTTGATAAGAGGACCCAACTGGTTAAAATCCGGGCAAAGTGTTAAATTGGGTTAAACACGACACATCACAGCAATTTTGGGGTACAATGTGGCCGAAAATTTAAATGGGGCAAATACTATCACAAATACACAAACAGTGGGTAAAAAGTGAAATTCACCGTCTTATTAACAGTGTCCTTTTTCAACAACAAAAACGCGGTGTATTTTTTCAGGTGTTAATATCTGTTATCTCTACTACTTAAAAAGAACGTAAGGTTTCCATTTCACCTCTTTTTCGTCCAACCTTCCATATATACGTCGCACTCTTTCCTTATCCTCTTTGATTTTTTCCTCCCATATTTGATTGTTCTCCCATCCATTTAATTGTCTCATGTTTATTAACTTATCAAAATAATCACATATTTTGTTGGCAAGTCATTAAATTCTTACCAAATAAGTGCTTATCTCTACTACTTAAATCTCTACTACTTAAAAAGAACGTAAGGTTCCCATTTCACCTCTTTTTCGTCCAACCTTCCATATATACGTCGCACTCTTTCCTTATCCTCTTTGATTTTTTCCTCCCATATTTGATTGTTCTCCCATCCATTTAATTGTCTCATGTTTATTAACTTACCAAAATAAACACATATTTTGTTGGCAAGTCATTAAATTCTTACCAAATAAGTGCTTAACAATAAAATGGCAGAAAAATCATGGGGATTGCATACAAACATTTGGTAAGATTTTAGCGTATCAATATAATAATATACATGGATTCTCAAAAATAATAATATAGTACAATAATAGTCGTGCAGTCAGGGGCTAATCTACTAGAATGTTTATACTCCCGTTGCAACGCACGGGCAATTGTCTAGTTCTGAGAGAAAATACGTCACCGCTCATAGTTGTAGGCACACATGATTCAGAGCATGAAGTTTACTTCAGTATTCGACCTGTTGTATATGAAGTGTATTTCCTTTTCACTGCATGTGAAACACATTTCAAATTTTCAATTTTGCATTAATTTCAATATACAACTATACTAAACTTCCGAAGATAAAATAACCCTGACAAATGAACCCTACAGTCATACTGTCAGAGTGAAATAACAAAGCGTATCTCAGCTGCACCACAATTCAGGCACGACGCATCCATAATTTATTTTCTGTTCTGGTAAAAAAGCAAAGTTTACTACAGACCACACAAATGAATTAGTTTATAGTATAGGAAGAACATCCCAGCGATTTGTAGCCCATGCTACTAAAAAGGACGTCAAAAGATCCGGTGAAGCTTTGAAAGCATAATCAGTACTACATGGAGATCAAGGGTTCTTACTGCACCTTGCTAACTACATAATGGATGGTCGATCGCCGGCAGGATTTAATATCTAGAAGACCCCTCGTAAACTTCTGGACGTTTACATCCAGTCGTCCCCACATTCATCCAGTTCTTGTTTGGCGAGGTCCCTCATAAACTTCTGGCCACGGAGATCTGGTAGAAATATCAAAAAGTAGATGACTGTAGATTAGGACCATGTACGAAAGAACATCTTTTAATTTTACAGAATACACTTCTCATGTAACAGAATATCGATGTATACACTAAGCAGATTATATGCTCATTTATACTTATTTAGCTTTTCAGGAACACGGCAATGTGCTCTTTACATCTCAGTAAATAGCATATGAACATATAAACCAGTAAGGAAATGCTGATATTGCAAGTAAATATGAAATGGTATAGGTATGACTCACAAGCATCTCCGCTCCGACGCACATAAATATTCTCTAGTGATATACCATTTGCCCTGAACATATGTGCCAAGGTGTGGACTCTCCAATCGTCCTTTGAACATTTGATCTTCACCATTCTAAGTTCTTTGCAAGTAAATGATCTTCCCTGTAGTTTGATACATGTTTCCAATGCCTTCCTTGTGCTGAAGTTCTTTAGCACATTAACCAAATTGTCATTAAGTGTGCGATCAGATACTAAAAAACTAATAACAATGAAGTCTAGGATCAAGTAGCATACACCAAATATGTAATCACACATACCAATTTGAGTTGGAGAAAAGCGTCTTTATATTAGGTGAATGATGTAGCAAGAAAATTAATGCATCGAAATCAGCGGCCATACACCATTCACCAAGGGACAGGGTCTTCAGGTTGCTAAAAGTTGGACACCTTCTCAATTCCCTAGTCAGAACCACCTTCATAATGCAGACAAAAGAGTATTCAGCAAAGAACGGTAGTAACTCAAATCAACTTCTCACAGTAAAAACTGCATATGGATGGTTTATTCAACAGAAAAAAGATACCCATCTCGAAAAAGAAGGGAAAACAACATCTATCATATAGTGATGTATTGCTAGAAGAGTAGCACGTATTGGTTTCATATCATTCATCTTTATTTTCTAGTAACTGGAGGAACATCGGCCTTAGACACTCTTATAAAAACTGAATATATATATAGCTAATCTGTTGAAAAGATACACTGTTGCAACAAAGAGAAAAACTGCAAAGTTGCAATGAGAACATAATTGATGAATAATACTCCCTTGAAGCTACAATTGATGATTAAATAAACTAGTACTACACCAGAGCAGAAGGTCAGAAATGTGCTCATTCAACACGTGTTCTATTGGAGGGAACCCGGCATTTCATTGTGAAACATGCATGAAAAAATGTCCCATTATAACTATGACCATGCCAAGGAAAATATAAATAGAAAATAAGAGAGGAAAAAGAGAAATCAGTAAAAGATGGTGATTGTTATACCTCTCCAGCATCAATTAACAACTCCAAACTCGTAGCTGTGGAAAGGCTCTCGAGCATATGATGGCCACCTAGAATGTAACTATAATTTCCACCACTGATTTTTCCATAGTTACCATCTTCACTGGAAAGCTTCCCTTACCTTTGTAGCCATACTTTGCATCATTTGCGATCTCACTGTATTCATAGGCATTGTCATCACTATCAATATTGCTACCATAATTATAATTATCCTTGTAGCGACTGTGCCCATATCTTTCTTCGGGAAAACCATATCCATATCCAAACTCGTCAAAATCACCGATGTATCCAAAATCATCATCATCACTCAAAGATGAGGCATCATGAATCGTATAGTTCTCCCTCTTATCATCATTGCCATCGTCATCAGTAGTTTCATCGCAGTCATCCTTATCGCTGATGTGTTCAAATTCATTGCTCAAGAAATGGTCATCAAGTAAGATAGTGGATGTGACTAGTGACCCAAAGTTGGTAAATGACGGAACTTGGGCATACGGTGTGATGAGGCGCAGAAGTAGGAGGTTGGGAGCTGCAATGGAGAAGAGGCTAGGAGGGGCAACTGAGAATCCCGAATTGAACTTGCACTTAAGCATGATTAAGGTCCTCAAAGAGACGGACACAATCCCAGGGCCTGTGACCAAGCAATCCTTGAGATCCAGCTGTTCCAAGGATTTGCAACTAGCAGAAAGCTGTCGGAGGACACTGTCATCGAGCCTGGCGTACGACAACTTCAAGATCTTGAGGTGGCACAAAACGAAGGGCACGCCGTCCAACGACGCAACTCTCTTGTGATGCCCGGCAAGGTGAATAACCCACGCCCTGCATCGTCCTCGTTGAAGCCAGCGTCCTCGTCGCCGGGCTGTAGGCGGAGCATGTCCACGGGCGCTGACACGTCGCGGAGGAGGAAGAGGCGGTGCACGAAGTCGCGGAACTCCTGCGGCGGGTCGGCGTCGCGGCTCATGTAGCGCACGCGGAGGTCGACGCAGGGCGCGGACTCCCATAGGTGGCGTCACCAGCGCGCGAGCATGCAGGTGGGAACCACCTCCCATGCCTTCAGGAACGACATGACGTGGTGCAGGAGTGCATCCGGGAGGGCGCCGAGGCGGTCGACCCCGCCGCCGCCGGAGCCTGACACCTGGTCGGTGCGGCGGCACGGCCCCTGGCGCTGGGTGGTTGCCCCGCGCATTTCGTCGAGCAGATGGCCTGTGCATAGGTTCAGGGTCGCCCGACGTAAAGATTATGCAGGGAAATCCATGGAGGGATGCGCTTATGGGGAAGGGGATCAAACTTAGGAGAGATCCGACGAAATGGTGTTGAGTTCTTGCCGCTTTTGAAACGAAAACTCAAATTTTTCGGGATAGAGGCGATAGTTAGGGCGTAAATCATGTCTTGTTCCAATGGGCCTTTGGCCCCGTTATTTAGGGCGTAAACGGATTAGGTGTCAATGGGCCTTTGGCCCAGTTAGTTAGGACGTAGACGGACTAGATGCATTGGATATACGCTGAAAAGTTTCTAAAACAAAAGGATATACACTCAAAAAATTCTGGGGAAAAAAGATATACGCTAAAAAAAATGTAGATTGGATATATTCTCAAAAAGAAAATAAAAATATGCAAATTAGGATGGTGCCTTCCTAATTTTGGTATTCATATTTTTCAACAGCGATTGGATGCATACACCTAACGTTTGTGTAGTTCTTTTTAGACCTATGTGTAGTTAGGATTTGCACATAACTAACACCAACGAACACAACCATCAATGGCAATAATTGAGAGACTCCATTTCTAGGACAAGTATTTCCGGACGGAGGGAGTACTCTGGACCACATGTACCACTTCACCTCCTCTCACAACTACCCAGGTGATTAGGGTATCTCTGCCTCCCGTCAATGTCGCCGTTGGTCCACCTCGTCTTTTGTGACCTTAGGGCCATGGAGACGTGGTGGGTATCGACCCTTGCTGGTGGGAGGCTTCCTACCCAATTTTAGGTGTTTTTAGGTCGATTGGGGTTTGTGTCCTTCTCGGTAAGGCGGGGCGGCGGCTCATTATGGATGGAATAAAGTCCTCATGCATAGACCTCATTTTCGGCAGTGTGTCTAATGTCGTCGAAGGGCATGTGGAGATGTGTCTCCGAAAAATCTTGTACGATTCGGTCAATGTTCCTCATCGATGAATCTTTGTGGATCCAATCTTTCGTTTCTGTGACTATGGTTTGGATCCTCCCCATCTATGCTTCTACTCATCGGCGACGGTTGTTCTTCTGGTGTGTTGGCCTTGTGGCACCTTAGCACGACGACTTCTTGACTGTCTATCACAATAAAAAATTCCCTGCTGCAGTGACGGGGAGGTGTTGATTGTGGCCCACTTCGGCTCATGACACACGATGAATAGATTGGAAGCCACCCCCCCCCCCTTAAAAAAAATTTAGCTACGCACACACGAAGAATCACACCAGCAAATAGTAAAGTCATACAAGACCGAAGTTATGCATTGGTGGATTAAAAAACCTCCGTAATGTTGAAAACAATGATTAACAAACTCCAACAACGACCATATCCGCAACAACCATGCCTTGAAATCACAAGTAAATGAGAAATGTTTTCCAATAGCAATGCCTTCAGGAAGGGAACGACACTCAAGCGCCATGGTCGCCAGATCCAACTGCCGAAGGCCAGATCATGGATTTTCACCTTGAAGATTGTTGGGGATATTACTACTGAACGTAAACCGGCCAGGGGTAGCCGGATTAGCCTTATGAAGATTAGAAGCCCATGAAGACATAAGAATGATGGCGCTTTATGAAGGCCCAAGGCCCAGAGGCGAGTTAAGGCATGTAGATATGTAAACTGACCTTGTTATGTAACTTGCATTGTAAGATAGGAAGGATAGAGACCGAACCAGACACGTTTATGATCCGGCTTCGGGACTCTGTAAACCGGCGGGCGTCAACCTATGTATATAAAGGGACGACCCGACAACGGTTTAGGGACGACAGACAACAAACTCGAGAGCCAGACAAAGCGGACTCGCTCCCTGGCCTTCGAATCCCTAGCAATACCAATCACAACTAGACGTAGGCTTTTACCTTCATCGAAGGGGCCGAACTAGTATAAACTCCCCGTGTCCCCGTGTCCGGTTTAACCCCTTTAAGCTAACCGTTGCGATGGCTCCACAACTAAGTCCTTTCACAAGGACATCTGCCGTGACAAACCCACGACAGTTGGCGCCCACCGTGGGGCTATCGCACGATGGTTTCGAGTTCTTGAAGGGAAACTTTGATGGACTCAAGGGATACGCTGTGGGCCGGATGACGAAGAGTCATCACGGAAAGCTCTACATCAACAACGCAGGATGGGGTCCCGAGGCCGATTCAATCGAATACGGGTACCGGGTCCCCTTTGGTGGGATTCACGTCTTCATCGGCAAGATTGGCCAACCGGCCCCTGAGCCGGACATCTGCACCGACATCATCGAGACGGCTCAGCGTGCAAGCCCTTCGCCGGTTCAGCCCGTGGTGAAGCATGTTTTCGTAGGCGTCATCCATGGAGCAGAATACAAGGACGGACCGGTGTCCGATGGAGAAACCATTGTCTGTTTCGACGACGAGTCTTCTGGAGAGACCGAATCGCTCTATCAGTTGCAGGATGGCCAGATTAGTGTAGGATCCGAGGGCAACAGTATTCCAGACTTTTCTGATCTGCCAAACCGGGCCGCTATCTTCATGGCCGGAACACAGTCGGCGCCTCATTCATCAGCTGCCGCAGCAATACTCTCTGGTTCAACAACGGCCATGCCGGCAGGGGCAGGAAGCTCTGCGCCGCCTCCGGCTCAAGTCTTGTCTGACTTGTTCGATGCTTTGGCAACATTGATGGCTGTCGAGGTGGATGCAGCAGCCCGGGATCAGCACAACGTGGAGATTGCAAAGGTAAAGGATCAGATAGCTCAGGCTAAGGTGGATCTAGCGGCAGAGAATGCTAGGATGGCTACAGAACGGGCTGAGTTGGAAGCTCAGGCCTACTGGATTAGGCTCGATCAGAACGCTTCCGAAGAAGTCGTGAGAAGAAGGTACCGATCGCATCTCCCGTCGGGTTATGAGCCACGAAATCTCTTCAACACGCCAGGAGCAGGAACTAGTAACCAGCCAATATTAAACCGGACGGAGGCACCAGGAACAGGAGCGCCGGTTCAGCCGCGCACGATGGATCCTCCTCGTCAGAATAACATTGTGCCGCAATATGTTGCAACACCTCCCGGGCATTATTCCAACCCGTAGGACAACATTGTGGCCGCCGCTTCACGATTAGCAGCTCTCCCAACCGACAGCGAGTCACCAGTTGCGGTTGAAGCACGACGGGCCAGAGATCTCCTTCAAACAGCCCTAAATCAGCAGCAGGCATATTCGCACAGTCGTGAGAGGATTCATTCCACCCCACGTCCAAGCCGGAGCTACAGCAGGCATGTAGAGGATGAACCAGCCGTGTCAAGCAGTGCGCGTCGCCGTAACTTGCCGCGAGGACACAACCCGGCAGGGGGCGGTGCCAATGCACAGGATGTAGTTGATCATGGTCGTGCACATCGGGAGGCCGAGTTAGTGGCCCTGCACGGGGTCCGGCAACCTACTCCAGTTCGTCCCACCGCTTCAGTCGAACCAGGGGTAGTATTCAGTTCTTTGGGGGTGTCGTGCCTTACCCTCCCTTTGCGTAATGTGAGATTACCCAAAGACTTCAAGGGACCTCGTAAGGTACCCAATTATACCGCCGATCTACAGCCATAAGCATGGGTTGAAAGCTACGAGATGGCAATGGAGATGCTCTGTAACGCCCCAAGACCGGAGCTCCAAATGCCTTCCATGTTTTCCGAGTTTCATCGGGTGATTTGTTTGGTTCGCTGCATTCTTTTTTTTGCATCATGTCATCATGCCATCATGTCTTTAATCTTTCCAACTCAACTATATAAATTGCATGGATCTTCAGTCCATTTAAATCGAGGGAATTCACATGGTGAGTTCTCTTTATAACATATCCTCCTAATATTTAGGGAGCTATTATAAAATATTCCATTAGCTTGGAATCACCCATAACACAATTGCACTACTCTTCAACTCTTCTTTTATCCGACTCAACTTCATATACTTCCTTGTCATCTCTCACTCAAGCCATACCCATGCATCATCACCTCTCACTTCCTTCTTCTTTCATGTCTTTGGCAAGTGACTTTATTCCTCCTCCATTAATGTTCATATTTTCCCTACAAATCTTGCCTCTTTCCTACACCCTCTCTATCAGATTTCATCCCATTCGAAGTTGTTTGGTCAGGTTCAAAAAAGATTGGAGTTTGAGAATAATTCAAACTCTAATTATTTTTCTAACTTCTAAAAATGCCAGAGCAAATTATTCAAACCCTACATAAATCCAGGGTTCCAGATATATATTTATATATCTCATATCCCTAACCAAAAAACCCTGGATTTTCCCCTTTGTTGATTGTTTATTTATATAAACTAAAAAAATTAAAAGAAAGGAAAGACCCCTGGGCCTCTCCTTTCCATCCGGCCCATCCACTTCCGAGGCCCAGCGTCCGGTGGCCCAAGGCCCAGGCGCCCCCCTTCTAACCCTGGGCCTCCCAAGCACCCTCCCTCTCCCAAGGCCCACCTAAACCCTTGCCTGCAGCCCAGCCGGTGCCCCGTCTAAACCTAGCCCGTGCCCGCATCCCTCGATCCACATCTCCTCGATCCCCATCTCCCTCGCGCCGCCACCCACAGGACCCCGACGTGCACGTCTCCTCCCTGACTCTTCCTCGCCTATGCGCACCTCACGCCGGCGAGCACGTCGCCCCTCCGCGCGGCCCCCTTCCTCTGCTACTCCTCCTTCCATGCCCTGCTGCAGCTGCTCTTCCCGGCGTCGCCCGTCGCCGCCACCTGGCCACCTCGCGTGTGCCGTGACCTACCTCTGCGCGTGCGCCGCCACTGGTCGGAGCTCGCCGGACCCGCGTGCCATCGCCTCTGTCGCGCCTCCCTCTTCTTCTTCTGCTGCAGTGCGGCGCCACCGCAGTACAGCCCTGACCTTTGCATTGCCAGCGTCCCTGCCTCGCTGACCCATCGCGTGGGCCAGCTACGACCGCGTCGTTGACTCCGGTCGAGTCCCTGCGCCGGCGACCTCCGTCTCCAGCCGTTGCCGGCGAGCAAGCCGCTGCTGTCCACTTCGCCGTGTTCCCCTCCGCATGCGTCCGCCATGTTCCATCTCTGTTAGGGCCTGCCTCCTGCCGCTGATGCGCTGCGGGACCTCGATGCCGAGTGCCTCGTCATTCGATTCCTCATAGTCACCACCGACCCCGATTTGTGTATCTTTTGCTGTCGGATGCGCCAAGTCCAGCCGGTCCAGGACCACCTCAAGTTCGACTACACAAAACTCCAAGTCCGAAGACTACCATGGCCATGATCTCGCCCAGTACCATTACGGGTTCGTCAAGACTGCAAGTACCCTTTTGATCGCCAGGACCGAGACCCCAAGTTCGGCTACGTGTTGCTGCTCCGATCGAGACCGCCAAGTACCATGACGGGCCGTCAAGTTCCACAAGATACTAAGTACCGCTACCCTCGACCCGAACATCTACGAACCCTATACGTCGCGACAGTTGCCAAAGACCGTCGGGTGAACAACTACCGTCGCCACGAGAAAGACAACTTCCCACAACGACCCGTGAACAACTACTTCCACGACGACCGTATACCACTACCGTCGCCAGAACGCCTACTTCCTTTACCGAACTCGAACCACTTCGTAATTGCACTTCTGGGAAGGTATAACCACCCGAGCGATGCCCATGAACCCTATGCATGTGATGTATTGTATGAGATACCCATGTTTGCACCATGGTCGAATCGCTGCTTGCTCGGTCCTCCTCGTTGCTGCTAACCCGTGGAAACCCGGTTACCGGGATCACCCCACCATCTTGCATGACACGCTCACGTCACTTTTTCTTTTGCACCGGTATCTCCATGAGCTATCGGAACCGATATGTTGCCGTGGCATCATTTTCGGATTCGTTGTTGTGGCACCCCTTTCTTTCCACCACGGTGACAAATGCTTCATAATGCTCTTGTCAACTTTTAATAAAAATTGCACAAACTTGTCCATGACATCTGCATCATGATATCAACAATTAAAAATGCTTAAATTGTTGTTGCAATAAATTACTAAGGCATATGAGGATTTACCGGATTCGTTATTTGTTATATCCGGTCCCATTTAAATTGTTTAGATGGTGTAGTTTTGTTATGCCTCACCTCTTGCCTTGTTTAACAACATTTAATATTGTTGAGTACCTAAACGAGAGAGAACTAAATAATTGATGTGGTGTTCCGTCAATATGCAACTCGTTGCATATTGAGCTCCACTTAACTTGTAGTTTTGTTTGTGCCCTTTGCCATGCCATGCATATTTAAACCGGACATGTGTCATACTTGGTTGTGCATCATGCTATGTTTATGTGGTGGTTGTTTACTTTGTTGTTTGCTTCTTTCCGGTGTTGCTCCTTCAGGTTAGTTCCGGTAACGTCATGTTTGTGAGGATCCGTTCAACTACGTCCGCTTTGTCTTCTTCATGGACTCGTTCTTCTTCCTTGCGGGATCTCAGGCAAGATGACCATACCATCGAAATCACTTCTATCTTTGCTTGCTAGTTGCTCGCTCTTTTGCTATGCCTATGCCGCGATACCTACCACTTGCTTACCATGCCTCCTATATTGTTGAGCCAAGCCTCTAACCCACCTTGTCCTAGCAAACCGTTGTTTGGCTATGTTACCGCTTTGCTCAGCCCCTCTTATAGCGTTGTTAGTTGCAGGTGAAGATTGAAGTTTGTTCCTTGTTGGAACATGGATATTTGTTGGGATATCACAATATCTCTTATTTAATTAATGCATCTATATACTTGGTAAAGGGTGGAAGGCTCGGCCTTATGCCTGGTGTTTTGTTCCACTCTTGCCGCCCTAGTTTCCGTCATATCGGTGTTATGTTCCCGGATTTTGCGTTCCTTACACGGTTGGGTTATAATGAGAACCCCTTGACAGCTCGCCTTGAATAAAACTCCTCCAGCAATGCCCAACATTGGTTTTACCATTCGCCACCTAGCCTTTTCTTTTCATTGGGTTCTGCAGACTCAAGGGTCATCTTTATTTAAACCCCCTGGGCCAGTGCTCCTCTGAGTGTTGGTCCGACCGAGTAGACTACGGGGCCACCTCGGGTCAACTTGAGGGTTGGTTTTACTCGTATGATGTCTCATCTGAGTGTGCCCTGAGAACGAGATATGTGCAGCTCCTATCGGGACTTGTCGGCACATTCGGGCGGTGTTGCTGGACTTGTTTTACCATTGTCGAGGATGTCTTGTAACCGGGATGCCGAGTCTGATCGGATTGTCTTGGGAGAAGGAATATCCTTCGTTGACCGTGAGAGCTTGTGATGGGCTAAGTTGGGACACCCCTGCAGGGATTGAACTTTATAGGAGGCATGGTTATGGGCAGATGGGAATTTGTTAATGTCCGGTTGTAGAAAACCTGGACACTTAACTTAATTAAAATGCATCAACCGCATGTGTAACCGTGATGGTCTCTTTCCGGCGGAGTCCGGGAAGTGAACACGGTGTTGGAGTTATGCTTGACGTAGGTTGTTCTAGGATCACTTCTTGATCATAGTTTCTCAAACGTGCTTTGCCTTCTCTTCTCACTCTCATTTGCGTATGTTAGCCACCATTTATGCTAGTGCTTGCTTCAGCTCCACCTCATACCTTTTCCCTACCTATAAGCTTAAATAGTATTGATCGCGAGTGTGTGAGATTGTTGAGTCCCCGTGACTCACAGATACTTCCAAAACCAGTTTGCAGATGCCTATGAAACCGTGCAGGTGAAGCAACTGAGCTCAAGGAGGAGCTCGATGAGATTCGCGTTCGTTATGTTGTTCCGTTTCCAGTTGATCAGTAGTGGAGCCCAGTTGGGGTCGATCGGGGATCTGTGTAGCATTTGGGGTAGTCTTCTTTTATTTTGGTTCCATAGTCGGACCTTGTGTGTATCTGGATGATGTAATGCTTTATTCATGTATTGTGTGAAGTGGTGATTGTAAGCCAACTATGTATCTCTTTCCCTTATGTATTACATGGGTTGTGTGAAGATTACCTCACTTGCGACATTGCTTTCAATGCGGTTATGCCTCTAAGTCGTGCTTCGACACGTGGGATATATAGCCGCATCGAGGGCGTTACAAGTTGGTAATCAGAGCCTTCCCGACTTAGGAGCCCCCTGCTTGATCGAATCGCTGGCGTTGTTGAGTCTAGAAAAATGTTTTTGAGTCTTTTAGGTTTATATATATCGGAGAGTAGGATTCTTTTTACTCCTCAGTCCCTTCGTCGCTATGGTGAGACATCCTGACGTGGAGTTTTGACTCTTCTCTTATCAAATTTCACTAAAAAATTTAGGATCACGCGGGTATCTTGGAATCGTTCCGATGGTTTTGTGACGAGAACATTGTTCTTGGTTCCTCCTGACATTTAGGGGTTGTGGCAGTGTCCCGGGGAGTTGAGCTCCGAGGTGTTGTCGTCACAATTTTATCGTTGCAATTCTGGAATACCTGATTTTTATTCGCTGACATTGAAAATCTCTTTTATGCAATTGTTGGTGAGATAACCCCGACGCCACCCAGTACTGGGGCGGGAGTTCGGGAGTATTGCCATAACTTGTATAATGGATGCCTTTCGAAGGTTGAGGTAAATGATTTCCGAAGGTTTCTTGGTTATGTGTTGAAAGATGGATACAACTGGATGTAGGATTTGCTAGAATTGGGTGAGATATTATGCTTCCCCTGTATCCCCAACACCTGATTGCATAACCGGAAAGTTTTGGGAGTTTATAAGTGGGAATTCAAGTAGCTCTTAGGATATCTTTCCGACAGATGTATGATATGAAATTGGGGTTCGACGTCTAGTGGTCCGCCTATCCACGGTTGGTTTTATAGTGGTCTTGTTGTGTCTTAAAGAGTCCTTGGCTATGCCGACTCGGGGATGCTTCGTATGTCATGTGCACTGCCTTATACATGATGGTGCTGTACGATTGAGCCCGTGTAGGCCCCACCATGAAAACTTCGGATGAAATCTCTATCATATGTTTGTTCCGGCTTATTTTGCAAGCCAATCCTTTGTTTTGTTTTGAGTTGTGGTATTTGAGTTGCTTCGAAGTCAAATGTTGATTCCATACCTTGCATAAGCGGTGTTCTCATATTTCTATGTGAATACCAATCCTTCTCTATCATAGAGTTTGTCTTTTCAAGTTCCTGTCAACCGGTGTGCTTCTCTTCAAGTGGATCCGATAATTTCAACATTCGCAAGATCAACTCAAGAATTCTCAACGGTGTTTGTCCCACCCTCCCACCCTTTTTCATCGAGGACTCAAATTTCTTAATCAAGTATCCTTTTATCCTTGTGAAGTCTCTCCATTCTTTTCCGTCAATATTCTTACCCGGTGATTCTCATGATGATCCTAACGGAGCCTCAAGTTCATCATTATTTGCTCTTGTCTTCTCCGGTGGACTGAACTCAAGCTTTTGTGTTGATCATATCCTTTTTCCTCGTTTCAAATTCTTTCCCATACCGGTGCACCTCATAATAATTCACTTACTCGCTATTCAATTGTTCCGGAGTGCCGAGAATATCTCAGAAGATTCAAGTTTCCATTCTCAATTCGTTCAAGCTTTTTGCGAGGAAGTTACCTCATTCAGGCCATTTATTTCAACTGGCACACTCTCTCTTTTAAATCGTTCAATGGTGTTTCTTTTGAGTGAGCCCTAACCCACATGTCTTTTTCCAGGATCTTACCTGACTCTTCTAATTTTCCTGGAGCTATTCTAAATTCTTTCAAATTTGATGTAAGAAGGATTTATCATCGGTCATATGTATTTCTCCAAGATCTTTCAAATTCTTTTCATCGTTGGATCAACCTTTCCATTCTTCATTCCGGAGTGCCTCAATAATTAATGGTGTTGTTTCTCGTCATCATTCTCAGATTGTAAGACCAAGGAAGAGTTCCTCTCTGATCTTATCCGTTCTCTCAGAGATTCGTGGTTCTAGTTCGATGCAATCCTCTCATAGTTGTTTTTGGATTGTGAGAATAATTTTCACCTATACGGAGAAATTTAGTATTCTTTTCAGTTTGATTCCCCGAAGCCCATCATCTCAGAATTATTCATTCCAGCTTTCAGCTATCATTCTCCAAATCTTGCCGGTGCATCATTCAAGTATTCTCTTATGAGCTCGTGATCTCTTCGTTCACTTGTATCTAAATTCTCTCAAGCATCTTCATTTCATTTGCTAATTCTTCCCAGTGTTTTCCTTATATTTTCTTTGTTCATTTTCAATTCTTACTGTGGTTCGGTCAAGAGTTCTCTTCATTCGTTATCATATCAATTCATTCGTTGTTTCAGTCCTACCGGTGGATCATTGGAGACTTTCTCAAGTTTGCGCTATTTCTATCTTAATCCTTTCTACGAGCATAAGTTGTATTCAATCCATTGCTTCTCATCAAGTTAATTGGTGAAGGATATGCATAACATAATTCTTATTCTTGTTTCATCTTGTTTCATCGAGTAAATTCAATTCCTGCTTTCCGGAGTGGTTCATCATATCACATTCTCGGTTCGAGATGCTTTATCTTTTCTTACCGGAGTTCTTCATGGAGACTCTACATGATGGGTCATAAAGGATTTAATTCCTTCTCGAAGTTTTTCATTGAGATTCTTTTCTAAGGAGCTCAAGTATTCTTCATCTTGCATTCCGGAGTACAATTCGTTCTATCTTATCTTTTGAGATGGTGTTATGTCATTCTTGATGATTTTCCTTCGTGTTTCATGTCTCACAAGTTATCAATAATGAGTTATTTTAAATCCATCAATCTCGTCATTGGAGGTATCTTGTGTCATGTTTCACCTAAAGCCTTCCCTAAGGATTATTGCTATTTATGGTGCTTATAAATGACCTAAGTTCTTCATTTATCCTCCCGGTGAAATAAGTTTCTCGTCTCCTTGTTCATATCTATCCAATCTATTGTTTCAGTTAGTGGCAGAATTTCACCTCATAATTTTGGGATGTTTTCCATAAGCCCACTACAAGCTTATTCGTTTCGTTGTTGGTTTTCCAACAACTCCGTTATAATTTTCTTGGAAGGGTGTTTTCCAAGCTCAATTGTGGTAGAAGTTGTCATTTTCTTCTCAATTCTTTCATTTCCAACGATCTAGCTTCTATTCTTTCTCCCAGGGGCTTTGTGATGTTGCACTTTTCAATCATCATCTTGAATTGCGAGGATTGTTTTCTTTTCATGCTTATCAATTTAATCGGAGTGTTGTGTCCTCTGCTCAACTTCTTTTCTCCTTATAAAGTCTTGCATCTCTTTTCAACCGGAGTGTTGTCGTAATTGATCTTTATCGTTCCTTGTACATCTTGTTTCAACCGGAGTGCTTGCATGTACTTATTGTCCATTGCAACCTTTTTCTTATGTCTTTCAACCTACAAGGTTTCCGTAATGTTCCTTGTTCCTCTTTTCCAACGGAGTGTTTTCAACTTTGAACATCTTCATCGTTTTTCTTTCTTTCAATTTGTGTAACCTTTCAAGGTTCTTTGGTCTCACTCCTTTGTCAAAGAAGCAACTTAGTTTTACCTCTTCTTTTCCTCTTCTGTTTCCCCTCAGGTGCCATCCTAGATCTCGGGACGAGATCCTCTCGTAGTGGTGGAGTGTTGTAATGCCCCAAGACCGGAGCTCCAGATGCCTTCCATGTTTTCCGAGTTTCGTCGGGTGATTTGTTTGGTTCGTTGCATTCTTTTTTTTTGCATCATGTGCATTGCATCATGTCATCATGCCATCATGTATTTAATCTTTCCAACTCAACTATATAAATTGCATGGATCTTCGGTCCATTTAAATCGAGGGAATTCACATGGTGAGTTCTCTTTATAACATATCCTCCTAATATTTAGGGAGCTATTATAAAATATTCCATTAGCTTGGAATAACCCATAACACAATTGCACTACTCTTCAACTCTTCTTTTATCCGACTCAACTTTATATACTTCCTTGTCATCTCTCACTCAAGCCATACCCATGCATCATCACCTCTCACTTCCTTCTTCTTTCATGTCTTTGGCAAGTGACTTTATTCCTCCTCCATTAATGTTCATCTTTTCCCTATAAATCTTGCCTCTTTCCTACACCCTCTCTGCCAGATTTCATCCCATTCGAATTTGTTTTGGTCAGGCTCAAAAAAGATTGGAGTTTGAGAATAATCCAAACTCTAATTATTTTTCTACCTTCTAAAAATGCCAGAGCAAATTATTCAAACCCTACATAAATCCAGGGTTCCAGATATATATTTATATATCTCATATCCTTAACCAAAAAACCCTGGATTTTCCCCTTTGTTGATTGTTTATTTATATAAACTGAAAAATTAAAAGAAAGGAAAGACCCCTTACTTACTCAGCTACTCGCTGGGCCTCTCCTTTCCATCCGGCCCATCCACTTCCGAGGCCCAGCGTCCAGTGGCCCAAGGCCCAGGCGCCCCCCTTCTAACCCTGGGCCCCCCAAGCACCCTCCCTCTCCCAAGGCCCACCTAAACCCTTGCCTGCATCCCTCGATCCACATCTCCTCGATCCCCATCTCCCTCGCGCCGCCACCCACAGGACCCCGACGCGCACGTCTCCTCCCTGACTCTTCCTCGCCTATGCGCACCTCACGCCAGTGAGCACGTCGCCCCTCCGCGCGGCCCCCTTCCTCTGCTACTCCTCCTTCCACGCCCTGCTGCAGCTGCTCTTCCCGGCGTCGCCCGTCGCCGCCACCTGGCCACCTCGCGCGCACCGCGACCTATCTCTGCGCGTGCGCCGCCACGGGTCGGAGCTCGCCGGACCCGCGTGACATCGCCTCTGTCGCGCCTCCGTCTTCTTCTTCTGCTGCAGTGCGGCGCCACCGCAGTACCGCCCGGACGTTTGCATTGCTAACATCCTTGCCTCGCTGACCCGTCGCGTGGGCCAGCGACGAGCGCGTCGTTGACTCCGGTCAAGTCCCTGCGCCGGCGACCTCCGTCTCCAGCCGTTGCCGGCGAGCAAGCCGCTGCCGTCCACTTCGTCGTGTTCCCCTCCGCATGCGTCCGCCATGTTCCATCTCTGTTAGGGCCTGCCTCCTGCCGCTGATGCACTACAGGACCTCGATGCCGAGTGCCTCGTCGTTGGATTCCTCATAGTCACCACCGACCCCGATTTGTGTATCTTTTGCTGTCGGATGCGCCAAGTCCAGCCGGTCCAGGACCCCTCAAGTTCGACTACACAAAACTCCAAGTCCGAAGACTACCATGGCCATGATCTCGCCCAGTACCACTACGGGTTCGTCAAGACCGCAAGTACCCTTTTGATCGCCAGGACCGAGACCCCAAGTTCGGCTATGTGTTGCTGCTCCGATCAAGACCGCCAAGTACCATGACGGACCGTCAAGTTCCACAAGATACTAAGTGCCGCTACCCTCGACCCGAACATCTACGAACCCTGTACGTCGCGACCGTTGCCAAAGACCGTCGGGTGAACAACTACCGTTGCCACGAGAAGGACAACTTCCCCCAACGACCTGTGAACAACTACTTCCACGACGATCGTGTACCACTACCGTCGCGAGAATGCCTACTTCCTTTACCGAACTCGAACCACATCGTAATTGAACTTTTGGGAAGGTATAACCACCTGAGCGATGCCCGTGAACCCTATGCATGTGATGTATTGTATGAGATACCCATGTTTGCACCATGGTCGAATCGCTGCTTGCTCGGTCCTCCTCGTTTGCCGCTAACCCATGGAAACCCGGTTACCGAGATCACCCCACCATCTTGCATGACACGCTCATGTCACTTTTCCTTTTGCACCGGTATCTCCATTAGCTACCGGAACCGATATGTTGCCGTGGCATCATTTTCGGATTCGTTGCCGTGGAACCCCTTTCTTTCCACCACGGTGACACATGCTTCATAATGCTCTTGTCAACTTTTAATAAAAATTGCATAAACTTGTCCACGACATCCGCATCATGATAAAAACAATTAAAAATGTTTACATTGTTGTTGCAATAAATTACTAAGGCATATAGGGATTTACCGGATTCGTTATTTGTTATATCCGGTCCCATTTAAATTGTTTAGATGGTGTAGTTTTGTTATGCCTCACCTCTTGCCTTGTTTAACAACATTTAATATTGTTGGGTACCTAAACGAGAGAGAACTAAATAATTAATGTGGTGTTCCGTCAATATGCAACTCGTTGCATATTGAGCTCCACTTAACTTGTAGCTTTGTTTGTGCCCTTTGCCATGCCATGCATATTTAAACCCGACATGAGTCATACTTGGTTGTGCATCATGCTATGTTTATGTGGTGGTTATTTACTTTGTTGTTTGCTTCTTTCCGGTGTTGCTCCTTTGGGTTAGTTCCGGTAACGTCGTGTTTGTGAGGATCCATTCAACTACGTCCGCTTTGTCTTCTTCATGGACTCGTTCTTCTTCCTTGCGGGATCTCTGGCAAGATGACCATACCCTCGAAATCACTTCTATCTTTGCTTGCTAGTTGCTCGCTCTTTTGCTATGCCTATGTCGCGATACCTACCACTTGCTTACCATGCCTCCTATATTGTTGAGCCAAGCCTCTAACCCACCTTGTCCTAGCAAACCGTTGTTTGGCTATGTTACCGCTTTGCTCAGCCCCTCTTATAGCATTGTTAGTTGCAGGTGAAGATTGAAGTTTGTTCCTTGTTGGAACATGGATATTTGTTGGGATATCACAATATCTCTTATTTAATTAATGCATCTACATACTTGGTAAAGGGTGGAAGGCTCGGCCTTATGCCTGGTGTTTTGTTCCACACTTGCCGCCCTAGTTTCCGTCATATCGGTGTTATGTTCCCGGATTTTGTGTTCCTTACACGGTTGGGTTATAATGGAAACCCCTTGACAGTTCGCCTTGAATAAAACTCCTCCAGCAATGCCCAACATTAGTTTTACCATTCGTCACCTAGCCTTTTCTTTCCCTTGGGTTCTGCAGACTCAAGGGTCATCTTTATTTAAACCCCCTGGGCCAGTGCTCCTCTGAGTGTTGGTCCGATTGAGTAGACTGCGGGGCCACCTCGGGGCAACTTGAGGATTGGTTTTACTCGTAGTATGTCTCATCTGAGTGTGCCCTGAGAACGAGATATGTGCTGCTCCTATCGGGATTTGTCGGCACATTCGGGCTGTGTTGCTGGACTTGTTTTACCATTGTCGAGGATGTCTTGTAACCGGGATGCCGAGTCTGATCGGATTGTCTTGGGAGAAGGAATATCCTTCGTTGACCGTGAGAGCTTGTGATGGACTAAGTTGGGACATCCCTGCAGGGATTGAACTTTTGAAAGCCGTGCCCGCGGTTATGGGCAGATGGGAATATGTTAATGTCCGGTTGTAGAAAACCTTGACACTTAACTTAATTAAAATGCATCAACCGCGTGTGTAACCGTGATGGTCTCTTTCCGGCGGAGTCCGGGAAGTGAAAACGGTGTTGGAGTTATGCTTGACGTAGGTTGTTCTAGGATCACTTCTTGATCATAGTTTCTCGAACGTGCTTTGCCTTCTCTTCTCGCTCTCATTTGCGTATGTTAGCCACCATATATGCCAGTGCTTGCTGCAGCTCCACCTCATACCTTTTCCCTACCTATAAGCTTAAATAGTCTTGATCGCGAGTGTGTGAGATTGCTGAGTCCCCGTGACTCACAGATACTTCCAAGACCAGTTTGCAGGTGCCGATGAAACCATGCAGGTGAAGCAACTGAGCTCAAGGAGGAGCTCGATGAGATTCGTGTTCGTTATGTTGTTCCGTTTCCAGTTGATCAGTAGTGGAGCCTAGTTGGGGTCGATCGGGGATCTGTGTAGCATTTGGGGTAGTCTTCTTTTATTTTGGTTCCGTAGTCAGACCTTGCGTGTATCTGGTGAAGGAAATATGCCCTAGAGGCAATAATAAAGTTATTATTTATTTCCTTATATCATGATAAATGTTTATTATTCATGCTAGAATTGTATTAACGGGAAACATAATACATGTGTGAATACATAGATAAACAGAGTGTCACTAGTATGCCTCTACTTGACTAGCTCGTTGATCAAAGATGGTTATGTTTCCTAACCATAGACATGAGTTGTCATTTGATTAACGGGATCACATCATTAGGAGAATGATGTGATTGACTTGACCCATTCCGTGAGCATAGCACTTGATCGTTTAGTTTGTTGCTATTGCTTTCTTCATAACTTATACATGTTCCTATGACTATGAGATTATGCAACTCCCGTTTACCGGAGGAACACTTTGTGTGCTACCAAACGTCACAACGTAACTGGGTGATTATAAAGGTGCTCTACAGGTGTCTCCGAAGGTACTTGTTGGGTTGGCGTATTTTGAGATTAGGATTTGTCACTCCGACTGTCGGAGAGGTATCTCTGGGCCCTCTCGGTAATGCACATCACTTAAGCCTTGCAAGCATTGCAACTAATGAGTTAGTTGCGGGATGATGTATTACGGAACAAGTAAAGAGACTTGCTGGTAACTAGATTGAACTAGGTATTGAGATACCGACGATCAAATCTCGGGCAAGTAACATACCGATGACAAAGGGAACAATGTACCTTGTTATGTGGTCTGACCGATAAAGATCTTCGTAGAATATGTGGGAGCCAATATGAGCATCCAGGTTCCACTATTGGTTATTGACCGGAGACGTGTCTCGGTCATGTCTACATTGTTCTCGAACCCATAGGGTCCGCACGCTTAACGCTACAATGACAGTTATATTATGAGTTTATATGTTTTGATGTACCAAAGCAGTTCGGAGTCCTGGATGAGATCGGGGACATGACGAGGAGTCTCAAAATGGTCGAGATGTAAAGATCGATATATTGGACGACTATATTCGGACATCGGAAAGGGTCCGAGTGATTCAGGTATTTTCGGGAGTACCGGGGAGTTACGGGAATTCGTATTGGGCCTTAATGGGCCATACGGGAAAGGAGAGAAAGGCCTCAAAGGGTGGCCGCACCCCTCCCCATGGGCTGGTCCGAATTGGACTAGCGAGGGGGCGCCCCCTTCCTTCCTTCTCCTTTTCCCTTCCCTTTCCTTCCCTCCTACTCCTACTACTTGGAAGGGCTCCTAGTTCTACTAGGAAAGGGGGAATCCTACTCCCGGTGGGAGTAGGACTCCCCTAGGGTGCGCCATAGAGAGGGTCGGCCCTCCCCCTCGTCCACTCCTTTATATACGGGGGCAGGGGGCACCCCAAAGACACAACAATTGATCTCTTGATCTCTTAGCCGTGTGCGGTGCCCCCTCCACCATAATCCACCTCGATCATATCGTAGCGGTGCTTAGGCGAAGCCCTGCGTCGGTAGAACATCATCATCGTCACCACGCTGTCGTGCTGACAAAACTCTCCCTCAACACTCGACTGGATCGGAGTTCGAGGGACGTCATCGAGTTGAACGTGTGCTGAACTCGGAGGTGCCGTGCGTTCGGTACTTGGATCGGTCGGATCGTGAAGCCGTACGACTACATCAACCGCGTTGTGCTAACGCTTCCGCTTTCGGTCTACGAGGGTACGTAGACAACACTCTCCTCTCTTGTTGCTATGCATCACCATGATCTTGCGTGTGCGTAGGAAAATTTTGAAATTACTACGTTTCCCAACAGTGGCATCCAAGCAAGGTTTTATGCGTTGATGTTATATGCACGATTAGAACACAAGTGAGTTGTGGGCGATATAAGTTATACTACTTACCAGCATGTCATACTTTGGTTCGGCGGTATTGTTGGATGAAGCGGTCCGGACCGACATTACGCGTACGCTTACACGAGACTGGTTCTACCGACGTGCTTTGCACACAGGTGGCTGGCGGGTGTCAGTTTCTCCAACTTTAGTTGAACTGAGTGTGGCTACGCCCGGTCCTTGCGAAGGTTAAAACAGCACCAACTTGACAAACTATCGTTGTGGTTTTGATGCGTAGGTAAGAACGGTTCTTACTTAAGCCCATAGCAGCCACGTAAAACTTGCAACAACAAAGTAGAGGACGTCTAACTTGTTTTTGCAGGGCATGCTGTGATGTGATATGGTCAAGACATGATGCTAAATTTTATTGTATGAGATGATCATGTTTTGTAACCGAGTTATCGGCAACTGGCAGGAGCCATATGGTTGTCGCTTTATTGTATGCAATGCAATCGCGTTGTAATGCTTTACTTTATCACTAAGCGGTAGCGAAAGTCGTCGAAGCATAAGATTGGTGAGACGACAACGATGCTATGATGGTGATCAAGGTGTCGCGCCGGTGACAATGGTGATCATGACGGTGCTTTAGAGATGGAGATCACAAGCACAAGATAATGATGGCCATATCATATCACTTATATTGATTGCATGTGATGTTTATCTTTTATGCATCTTATCTTGCTTTGATTGACGGTGCCATTATAAGATGATCTCTCACTAAATTTCAAGATAAAAGTCTTCTCCCTGAGTATGCACCGTTGCCAAAGTTCGTCGTGCCCAGACACCACGTGATGATCAGGTGTGATAAGCTCTACGTCCATCTACAACGGGTGCAAGCCAGTTTTGCACACACAGAATACTCAGGTTAAACTTGACGAGCCTAGCATATGCAGATATGGCCTCGGAACACTGAGACTGAAAGGTCGAGCGTGAATCATATAGTAGATATGATCAACATGGTGATGTTCACCATTGAAAACTACTCCATTTCGCGTGATGATCGGTTATGGTTTAGTTGATTTGGATCACGTGATCACTTAGAAGATTAGAGGGATGTCTTTCTAAGTGGGAGTTCTTAAGTAATATGATTAATTGAACTTAAATTTATCATGAACTTAGTCCTGGTAGTATTAGCATATCTATGTTGTAGATCAATAGCTCGCGTTTAGCTCCCCTGTTTTATTTTGATATGTTCCTAGAGAAAACCAAGTTGAAAGATGTTAGTAGCAATGATGCGGATTGGATCCATGATCTGAGATTTATCCTCATTGCGGCACAGAAGAATTATGTCCTTAATGCACCGCTAGGTGACAGACCTATTGCAGGAGCAGATGCAGATGTCATGAACGTTTGGCTAGCTCAATATGATGACTACTTGACAGTTTAGTGCAACATGCTTAACAACTTAGAATCGGGACTTCAAAGACGTTTTGAACGTCATGGATCATATGGATGTTCCAGGAGTTGAAGTTAATATTTCAAGCAAATACCCGAGTTGAGAGATATGAAGTCTCCAACAAGTTCTATAGCTAAAAGATGGATGACAATAGCTCAAGCAGTGAGCATGTATTCAGATTGTCTGCGTACTACAATCGATTGAATCAAGTGGGAGTTAATCTTCCAGATAAAATAGTGATTGACAGAATTCTCTAGTCACCATCACCAAGTTAGTATAACTTCGTGATGAACTATAGTATGCAAGGGATGATGAAAACGATTCCCGAGCTTTTCATGATGATGAAATCGATGAAGGTAGAAATCAAGAAAGAGCATCAAGTGTTGATGATTAACAAGACCACTAGTTTCAAGAAAAGGGCAAAGGGAAAGAAAGGGAACTTCAAGAAGAACGGCAAACAAGTTGCTGCTCAAGTGAAAAAGCCCAAGTCTAGTCCTAAGCCTGAGACTAAGTGCTTCTACTGCAAAGGGACTGGTCACTAGAAGCAGAACTACCCCAAGTATTTGGTGGATAAGAAGGATGGCAAAGTGAACAAAGGTATATTTGATATACAGATTATTGATGTGTATTTTACTAGTGTTCGTAGCAACCCCTCGGTATTTGATACTGGTTCAGTTGCTAAGAGTAGTAACTTGAAACAGGAGTTGCAAAATGAACAGAGACTAGTTAAGGGTGAAGTGACGATGTGTGTTGGAAGTGGTTCCAAGATTGATATGATCATCATCACACACTCCCTATACTTTCGGGATTAGTGTTGAAACTAAATAAGTGTTATTTGGTGTTTGCGTTGAGCATGAATATGATTTGATCATGTTTATTGCAATACGGTTACTCATGTAAGTTAGAGAATAATTGTTGTTCTGTTTACATGAATAAAACCTTCTATGGTCATACACCCAATGAAAATGGTTTGTTGGATCTCGATCGTGGTAATACACATTTTCACAATATTGAAGCCAAAAGATGCAAAGTTAATAATGATAGTGCAACTTATTTGTGGCACTGCCATTTAGGTCATATTGGTGTAAAGCGCATGAAGAAAATCCATGCTGATGGGCTTTTGGAATCACTTGATTATGAATCAGTTGATGCTTGCGAACCATGCCTCATGGGCAAGATGACTAAGACTCCGTTCTCCGGAACAATGGAGCGAGCAATAGATTTGTTGGAAATCATACATACTGGTGTATGTCGTCCGATGAATATTGAGGCTCGCGGCAGGTATCATTATTTTCTGATCTTCACAGATGATTTGAGCAGATATGAGTATATCTACTTGATGAAACACAAGTCTGAAATATTTGAAAAGTTCAAAGAATTTCAGAGTGAAGTGGAGAATCATCGTAACAAAAATAAAAATTTCTACGATATGATTGCAGAAGTAAAATATTTGAGTTACGAGTTTGGCCTTCAGTTAAAACAATGTGAAATAGTTTCACTACTCACGCCACCTGGAACACCACAGTGTAATGGTGTGTCCGAACATCGTAACCGTGCTTTATTAGATATGGTGCGACCTATGATGTCTCTTACCGATTACCACTATCGTTTTGGGGTTATGCATTAGAGACAGCTACATTCACGTTAAATAGGGCACCATCTAAATCCGTTGAGACGACGCCGTATGAACTGTGGTTTGGCGAGAAAGCTAAGCTGTCGTTTCTTAAAGTTTGGGACTGCGATGCTTATGTGAAAAAGTTTCAACTTGATAAGCTCGAACCCAAATCGGAGAAGTAAAATCTTCATAGGTTACCCAAAAGAAAATGTTGGGTACACCTTCTATCACAGATCCGAAGGCAAGATATTCATTGCTGAGAATGGATCCTTCCTAGAGAAGGAGTTTCTCTCGAAAGAAGTGGGTGGGAGGAAAGTAGAACTTGATGATGTAACTGTACCTGCTCCCTTATTAGAAAGTAGTTCATCACAGAAATCTGTTCCTGTGACTACTACACCAATTAGTGAGGAAGCTAATGATGATGATCATGTAACTTCAGATCAAGTTACTACCGAACCTCATATGTAAACCAGAGTGGTACGGTAATCCTGTTCTGGAAGTCATGTTACTAGACCATGACGAACTTGCGAACTATGAGGAAGCGATGATGAGCCCAGATTCCGCGAAATGGTTTGAGGCCATGAAATCTGAGATGAGATCCATGTATGAGAACAAAGTATGGACTTTGATTGACTTGCCCAATAATCAGCGAGTCATTGAGATTAAATGGATCTTCAAGAGGAAGACGGACGTTGATAGTAGTGTTACTATCTACAAAGATAGAATTGTCACAAAAGGTTTTCGACAAGTTCAAGGTGTTGACTACGATGAGAGTTTCTCACTCGTATCTATGCTTAAGTCTGTCCGAATCATGTTAGCAATTGCCGCATTTTATGAAATCTGGCAAATAGATAAACAAAACTGCATTCCTTAATGGATTTATTAAAGAAGAGTTGTATATGATGCAACCAGAAGGTTTTGTCAATCCTAAAGGTACTAACAAAATATGCAAGCTCCAGCGATCCATCTATGGACTGGTGCAAGCATCTCGGAGTTGGAATATACGCTTTGATAAGTTAATCAAAGCATATAGTTTTATATAGACTTGCAAATGGATAAACAAAACTGCATTCCTTAATGGATTTATTAAAGAATAGTTGTATATGATGCAACCAGAAGGTTTTGTCAATCCTAAAGGTACTAACAAAATATGCAAGCTCCAGCGATCCATCTATGGACTGGTGCAAGCATCTCGGAGTTGGAATATACGCTTTGATAAGTTAATCAAAGCATATAGTTTTATACAGACTTGCGGTGAAGCCTGTATTTATAAGAAAGTGAGTGGGAGCACTACAACATTTCTCATAAGTATATGTGTATGACATATTGTTGATCAGAAATAATGTAGAATTATTCTGCAAAGCATAAAGGAGTGTTTGAAAGGAGTTTTTCAAAGAAAGACCTCGGTGAAGCTGCTTATATATTGAGCATCAAGATCTATAGAGATAGATCAAGACGCTTGATAAGTTTTCAATGAGTACATACCTTGACAAGTTTTTGAAGTAGTTCAAAATGGAACAATCAAAGAAAGAGTTCTTGCCTGTGTTACAAGGTGTGAAATTGAGTAAGACTCAAAGCCCGATCACGGAAAAAGATAGAGAGAGAATGAGATTCATTCCCTATGCCTCAGCCATAAGTTCTATAAAGTATGCCATGCTGTGTACCAGATCTATTATATACCCTACACTGTTTTTGGCAAGGGGTACAATAGTGATCTAGGAGTAGATCACTGGACAACGGTCAAAATTATCCTTAGTGGAATAAGGATATGTTTCTCGATTATGGAGGTGACAAAAAGGTTCGTTGTAAAGGGTTACATCGATGCAAATTTTGACACTGATCCAGATGACTCTAAATCTCAATCTAGATACATATTGGAAGTGGGAGCAATTAGCTAGAGGAGCTCCGTGCAGAGCATTGTTGACATAGAAATTTGCAAAATACTTACGGATCTGAATGTGGCAGACCCGTTGACTAAACTTCTCTCACAAGCAAAACATGATCACACCTTAGTACTCTTTGGGTGTTAATCACATAGCGATGTGAACTAGATTATTGACTCTAGTAAACCCTTTGGGTGTTGGTCACATGTCGATGTGAACTATGGGTGTTAATCACATGCTGATGTGAACTATTGGTATTAAATCACATGGCGATGTGAACTAGATTATTGACTCTAGTGCAAGTGGGAGACTGAAGGAAATATGCCCTAGAGGCAATAATAAAGTTATTATTTATTTCCTTATATCATGATAAATGTTTATTATTCATGCTAGAATTGTATTAACCGGAAATATAATACATGTGTGAATACATAAACAAATAGAGTGTCACTAGTATGCCTCTACTTGACTAGCTCGTTGATCGAAGATGGTTATGTTTCCTAACCATAAACATGAGTTGTCATTTGATTAATGGGATCACATCATTAGGAGAATGATGTGATTGACTTGACCCATTCCGTGAGCATAGCACTTGATCGTTTAGTTTGTTGCTATTGCTTTCTTCATAACTTATACATGTTCCTATGACTATGAGATTATGCAACTCCCGTTTATCGGAGGAACACTTTGTGTGCTACCGAACGTCACAACGTAACTGGGTGATTATAAAGGTGCTCTACAGGTGTCTCCGAAGGTACTTGTTGGGTTGGCGTATTTCGAGATTAGGATTTGTCACTCCGACTGTCGGAGAGGTATCTCTGGGCCCTCTCGGTAATGCACATCACTTAAGCCTTGCAGGCATTGAAACTAATGAGTTAGTTGCGGGATGATGTATTACGGAACAAGTAAAGAGACTTGCCGGTAACGAGATTGAACTAGGTATTGAGATACCGACGATCAAATCTCGGGCAAGTAACATACCGATGACAAAGGGAACAACGTACGTTGTTATGCGGTCTGACCGATAAAGATCTTCGTAGAATATGTGGGAGCCAATATGAGCATCCAGGTTCCGCTATTGGTTATTGACCGGAGACGTGTCTCGGTCATGTCTACATTATTCTCGAACCCTTAGGGTCCGCACGCTTAACGCTACGACGACAGTTATATTCTGAGTTTATATGTTTTGATGTACCGAAGGAGTTCGGAGTCCCGGATGAGATCGGGGACATGACGAGGAGTCTCGAAATGGTCGAGACGTAAAGATCGATATATTGGACGACTATATTCGGACATCGGAAAGGTTCCGAGTGATTCGGGTATTTTCGGGAGTACCGGGGAGTTATGGGAATTCGTATTGGGCCTTAATGGGCCATACGGGAAAGGAGAGAAAGGCCTCAAAGGGTGGCCGCACCCCTCCCCATGGGCTGGTCCGAATTGGACTAGGGAGGGGGGCGCCCCCTTCCTTCTTCTCCTTTTCCCTTCCCTTTCCTTCCCTCCTACTCCTACTACTTGGAAGGGCTCCTAGTTCTACTAGGAAAGGAGGAATCCTACTCCCGGTGGGAGTAGGACTCCCCTAGGGCGCGTCATAGAGAAGGCCGGACCTCCCCCTCCCCTCCTCCACTCCTTTATATACGGGGGCAGGGGGCACCCCAAAGACACAACAATTGATCTCTTGATCTCTTAGCCGTGTGCGGTGCCCCCTCCACCATAATCCACCTCGATCATACCGTAGCGATGCTTAGGCGAAGCCCTGCGTCGGTATAACATCATCATCGTCACCACGCCGTCGTGCTGACAAAACTCTCCCTCAACACTCGGCTGAATCGGAGTTCGAGGGACGTCATCGAGTTGAACGTGTGTTGAACTCGGAGGTGTCGTGCGTTCGGTACTTGGATCGGTCGGATCATGAAGACGTACGACTACATCAACCGCGTTGTGCTATCGCTTCCGCTTTCGGTCTACGAGGGTACGTAGACAACACTCTCCTCTCTCGTTGCTATGCATCACCATGATCTTGCATGTGCGTAGGAAAATTTTGAAATTACTATGTTTCCCAACATCTGGATGATGTAATGCTTTATTCATGTATTGTGTGAAGTGGCTATTGTAAGCCAACTATGTATCCCTTTCCCTTATGTATTACATGGGTTGTGTGAAGATTACCTCACTTGCGACATTGCTTTCAATGCGGTTATGCCTCTAAGTCGGGCTTCGACACGTGGGAGATATAGCCGCATCGAGGGCGTTACATGCTCGATGTGGATGAAGCGGTATGTGCTAAGTACTTCACCATGATGTTGGAAGGAACAACTCGTACTTGGTTGAAAAGCTTACCAACTAACTCTGTTGGATCATGGGCTGAATTGAAGCACCGGTTTATCCAGAACTTCAAAGATACTTGTAAGCAGCCCATGTCAATTGTGGATCTGGCCGCCTGTGTCCAAGAGGAGGTGGAGTCCACGACCCATTGGGTCAAGCGGGTCTCAGCGATTTTGCATTCATCGGATCGTATCAATGCAGATACCACAGTGCTAACGTTGGAGGGCAATTGCCATTTTCTGCCGCTCAAACAGAAGTTAGGAAGGCTCAAACGTCACTGCAATGATATGTCAACGCTTATGGCCGCTTTGGTTAAGTACGCCGATTCAGATAATACCAAAGACCCTGACTTAGAGGACGACAAACCGGGGAAAGGGAAAAAGAACGGCAACACCAAGGGTCAGCAGCATAACCCGGCAGGCCACGGGAACAGTCGTAAGCGCAAGGCCAACAACAACTTGGACTTTGTCGCTAACACCAATGCTCAGGAGAATGGCCAGCACCGTAAGGGCAAGCAACCCTAGAGGGGCGGAGGTTCAGGCCCCAATTTGGAGCGCCTGTTAAATCAACCCTGTGCAAAGCATTGATAATGGCCTGTCTAAAGCATGGATCAAAGGAGGAGCCAGCATTGCATCTTTGGAAGGACTGTTATATCATGCGAGATTTCAAGAACTCCAATATGTTCCAGTATGATAATGGCCTGCCCGGCCGTTTAGGAGGTGGTTTCCATGGGTCGGGTTACGGAGGTGGCAGTTCCGGTTCAGGATTTCAAGGCAATCAAACCGGACACATCAATCAAGGGCACCAAGGCAACTAGGGTACAAGCATCAGGGGAACCAGCAGCAGCAGCAGTCGGGTTATCAGAGCAATCCTAAGCAGCTAAATAGTGGGCAATATCATGTCTTCACCACTAGCTTGTGTAAGCGTGATCAGAAGCTTCACAAGAGGGCAGTAAACTCTGTTGAACCGGCAGTGCCTCAATATTTGCGCTGGTCTGAGCAACCCATTTTATGGAGTAGAGAGGATCACCCACCCTGGGTTGACAATCCGGGTCACTTGGCCCTAGTGGTGGCACCTCAAGTTGGGGGATATAAGTTCACGAAGGTACTCATGGATGGGGGAAGCAGTATCAACATTCTATACTATGATACCTTCCGTCGTATGGGGTTGACAGATAAGAGTCTTAAACTGTCAAACACTGTTTTTCACGGTGTGGTGCGTGGCAAGTCTGCATCCAGTAGGCAAGATAGCCTTAGAGGTGGCTTTTGGAGATGACTATGATTCAAGGTCAGAAACATTGACTTTTGAGGTGGTGAAAATCAAAAGTCCGTATCACGCTTTGTTCGGACGACCGGCTTATCCTAAGTTCATGGCGAGGCCATGTTATGTTTATCTACAGCTTAAAATGCCAGGTCATAAGGGGACCATCACAGTGCACGGAAGCAGGAAGATCGGTTTGAAATGTGAGGAAGGTGATGCGGCTTATGCTGAGTCGGTTTGTGCCACGGAGGAATTGAAGTTTTATAAGGACCAAGTTGATCCAGCAGATATGACTTCTTTGAAAAAGCCAACTACGGAACACGGTCCGGTGTTGAAGTTTAAATCGGCCACAGATACGAAGATGGTTGATTTCGTTCCTGGTGATTCATCCAAGCAGTTCAGCATCAGCGCTAAGCTGGATCCCAAATAGGAAAGCACGCTCATCGAGTTCATCCATGAGAACCAGGACATCTTTGCATGGAAACCTTCTGACATGCCAGGTGTACCGAGGGAACTTGCTGAGCACACACTTAAAATTGATCCTAAGTTTAAACCGGTCCAGCAGTTTCTCCGCCGCTTCAATGAAGAAATGCGTAAGGCTATCGGTGAAGAGGTAGCTCGGTTGTTGGCCGCAGGGTTTATCGTGGAAGTCTTTCACCCAGAGTGGTTGGCTAATCCCGTGCTGGTTCTTAAGAAAAACGACACTTGACGTATGTGTGTAGATTACATAGATTACACAGACTTGAACAAAACTTGTCCTGCAGAGCCCTTTGCCCTCCCTTGTATTGATCAGATCATTGATGGTACGGCGGGTTGTGACCGTTTGTGTTTTCAGGATGCTTACTCTGGTTATCATCAGATCAAAATGGCAGTTAAGGACCAAGAGAAGACAACTTTCATCACTCCCTTTGGAGCCTTCTGCTATGTCTCCATGCCCTTTCGGCTCAAGAGTGCGCAGGCGACTTATCAACGCTGTGTTCAGAATTGTCTTCATAAGCAGATTGGGCGCAATGTTCATGCATATGTGGATGATATTGTGATAAAGTCCAGGAAGGAGGACACATTAATAGACGATTTGAGAGAAACCTTTGACAACCTCCGGGTTTACAAGATGATGCTCAATCCGGAAAAGTGTGTCTTTGGTGTACCGGCAGTCAAACTCTTGGGTTTTCTAGTGTCAAATAGAGGCATTGAGGCTAATCCGGAAAAAATTTCAGCAATTACATCTTTGGCTAAACCGGCGTGTATCAATGACGTTCAACGTCTGGCTGGCCGAATTGCGGCTTTGAGCCGGTTTATCAGTCATCTTGTTGAGAAGGCTATCCCTTTATATCAGATGCTCAAGAAAACAGATAATTTTGTCTGGAGCGAGGCAGCTGATAAAGCGTTTGAGGATCTGAAGAGGCAGTTAGCTGAACCGTCTGTGCTGGTAGCACCGATCGATAAGGAGCCGTTATTGCTATATGTGGCTGCTAATGCCCAAGTTGTTAGCGTGGCCATTGTAGTGGAGCGCAAGGAAGCTGGCAAGGAATATCCGGTTCAACGGCCGGTTTATTATATCAGTGAGGTGCTCATTGAGTCAAAGCAGAGGTATCCACATTGGCAGAAGCTAGTGTATGGAGTGTTTATGGCAAGCCGGAAGCTTAAACACTATTTTCAGGGTCATCCTATCACAGTGGTCAGTTCAGCCCCTCTGGGAGATATCATTCAAAACAAAGAAGCAAAGGGTCGAATTGCCAAATGGGCTATTGAGCTTGGACCTCACGGGCTCAAGTACACACCTCGCACAGCGATCAAATCCCAAGAACTCGTGGACTTCATCAATGATTGGACGGAGTTGCAGGCACCAGAGGAGAAGCCAGATAATACGTACTGAACTATTCACTTTGATGGATCCAAACAGTTGGAGGGCTCGGGGGATGGAGTCATACTAACTTCACCAAGAGGTGACAAGTTTTGTTATATCCTCCGTTTAATGTTCCCTTGTACTAACAATGCAGCTGAGTATGAGGCTTTGCTCCATGGTCTACGGATGGCTAAGGAAATGAACTTAAGCCGGGTCAAGTGCTTTGGGGATTCAGATCTGGTGGCTCAACAGGTGTCTGGCACTTGGGATTCTAAAGACCCACTCATGGCTGCATATCGACGAGAGGTGGACACAGTGGCTGGTCACTTCAAGGGTTATCAGGTGGACCATATAGACCGGCGAAAGAATGAAGCGGCGGACGCTTTAAGCCGCCTTGGTTCTCAGCGTAAACCGGTCCCACCAAATGTCTTTCTTGATGTGCTGCATAATCCGTCGGTCAAAGTACCAACAGATGAGTTGGCTATTCCTGACCCGGAGGATCAATCAGTGGCCGCTTTGCATATTATACCAGATTGTACAATCCCATACCTGGCTTACATGAACCGGGGCGAGTTACCAGAGGATGAAACCTCGGCCCGGCAGATAATCCAGCGTTCCAAATCAATGACTATACTCAACGGAGAATTGCATCGTTACAGCGTTTCAGGGGCAATTCAGTGTTGTGTTTCTCCTCAGGAGGGTTGTGAGATTTTGCGAGAAATCCATGAAGGGGATTGTGGTCACCATGCCGGTTCAAAGTCCTTGGTGGATGAAGCTTTTCGCCACGGTTTTTACTGGCTAACAGCTCATGCTGATGCGGAGGATTTAGTCAAGAGATGTGACGGTTGCCAAAAATTCGCACGCCGTGCTCACATTACGGCTCAGGAGTTGAGGATGATTCCAATCACATGGCCGATTGTGACTTGGGGGCTTGATATGGTTGGACACTTTAAGCGCTCCAAGGACAAAAAGACCCACTTATTAGTGACAGTTGATAAATTCACCAAATGGGTGGAAGCAGAGCCAGTCAGTAAGTGTGATGCGGCCACGGCGATTCAATTCATCAAAAATGTGATATGCCGGTTTGGCTTTCCACACAGTATTATAACTGATAATGGTATTAATGTGTCAAAGGGAGAGATGGAGGAATTTTGCCAACATGAGCACATCCGGCTTGATATAGCATCAGTGGCTCACCCCCAATCTAATGGTCAAGCGGAGAGGGCAAATCAAGAAATTTTGAGAGGTATTAAACCCCGGCTTATGGTTCCTTTGAAGCGGACACCGGGTTGTTGGGGGGAGGAATTACCTTCTGTGTTATGGAGCATCAACACCACACCTAACAGATCGACAGGTTACACACCTTTCTTCATGGTTTATGGAGCGGAGGCGGTTCTCCCTAGTGACATCCGTCATGACTCGCCCCGGGTGGCAGCTTATGTTGAAGCGGATAATGAGACAACACGTCAGGATTCTCTGGACCTGTTAGATGAGGAGTGTGATCTTGCAGCAGCACGTTCGGCGATTTATCAACAGGATCTCCGACGTTATCATAGCCGCCGGGTTAAGACCAGAACCTTTCAAGAGGGCGATTTGGTGCTCCGGCTCATCCAGGATCAAACTGATATGCACAAATTATCCCCACCTTGGGAAGGACCTTTTGTGGTCAACAAGAATCTGCACAACGGGTCATACTACCTCGTTGATGTTCGAGAGCACAAAGACTCACGTAAATCGAAGGAGGAGACCAAGCGGCCGTGGAACATAGCTCTTCTTCGGCCTTACTATACTTGAGCCATAGGCTCTTCATATGTACATATTTATGACGATGTATATATATTATATAATAAACCAGGGCCTCCATTAAAACAGGGTCTCTGTTCTTTTTACATCATGTGTGTGCTTACAAGAGTTTCTACTGACAAAGCGGAGTTTTCTTCTGTTAAACCGATCTCTGCAGCCACACGGATATAAATAAAATCACTAGGGGGCTTGGTCATATCTGAACCATAGCTACACCTCTTGATTGGTTTGAAACCACAAAGGGATATCATTAGGGGGCTTGGTTGTTATCACACCATAGCTACACCTCTTGATAGGCGTTTAGCCACAAAGGAAATTACGTGGGGCCAAAGAGAGTGTTGCACAAAGCACAAACTCAAACATGGGCACCCACTAAGCACATCTCACAAAGTTACTTGGGGGCTCTTTGTGCAAAGCAACAAAGAGTTTGAAAGGACCCTTGTAATTGGCTATCAAGCCACGGCTTGGAAGCCTGGTGTATTCACCTAAAACCCTGGGTTAACCTGCCTTCATCAAGTAAGCCACTCCTATCCAGGGAATCCTGGTATGACCCGCCGAACGTTTGACAAGTCAATCTTATATAGACCCTGAACTTGTCAAAGTTAAAACGACGATTGGTTAATTGGAGGCCCATCTTAAAAGGCTTTGTTAAATGGTTTAACTCAGAGGCCTGGCAGCCCATGAAAAGCCTTGATTTGGAGCCTGGCAGCTCGTAAAAAGCCTTGCATATTTATTTTTTGAATCTTATTTGCTAAGTTTTTTGACTTTATTGAGGTTCATAATGTCTTATGATAAACCGGCGTCCTTGACCCGGCTTGGCTCTCAACTACAAGTTGTCAGTACATGATCAGTTACAAACCGGCGTTCTTTACCCCCGGTCTGGTTTGACTAAATCACCAGTGCTATAAAGAAAACCCGGTGATTCTTATATCCTGGTACGGTTTATTATCATAATCCGGCAAAATAAGGACGAAGTTATCAACACTCCAGGTTGGTGTTAGCACCCTTACCATACAAGCAGTTGGTCAATCAATGAGGTATGTTGCACATATTACTTTTTATACAAAAACTTTGCTCATTCATCTAAGTATTGTATATTTGTTGAGCATCATAACCCGTCCAGTGGTAAACCGCTAGGACACTTTTCAAGTTCTTGTATCCAGGAACACAACTCCTTCTGGGTTAAGCATAAATCGATCCCAAAAGGTAGAGCAAGTTTTCACATCATCAAAGCGTCACAAAACATGCTCGATGGCATGACAACTAAAGGAGTTTTTGCTATCCTATTACATGAAGCTTTCAAACGGCTCCAATTGAATAGTTGTTTTTAAACATTGGCACGCAATAACTGGTAAACCGGCTGCCGGTTTAAGATGCTTCGTCTGGATGGTTTGACGGTTGCGGGTCAGTTGGTGCGACCACTTCTTCTTCATCCCTCCCAGACGTTGGAAATCAACCGTTGACCAATCGATTCCAGCTAAAACTTGAAACATGACTTCTTCATGGATAAGGCTGGAGGGGTTAATATTAGGAGCAAAGGTATGCTTACAGATTGGAAGCACAAGTTCTTCGGCTTCATGGATTTCGGTAGGCTGTCTCTTCCCTTCAGCGTCATAAGCCGGTTGGAAATGAGACAAGTCTGTGTCCTCTGCCAGTTTGCTGGCTATTGGCCGCATTTCTTTGGTCAGCCTTCGGAGGTCATCATTGTTGAAGTTTGAACCATCCTCCTTTACACCTAGATATCCTTTAATAATGTCCTCGGCTTCAAGATCAGGGATCCATGCCTTGGCTCTGATTAGTTCGGTTAATGCGCCTGCTCTTGCAACTGCCTTCTTCAGTTCGGTAATCCGGGCTGGTAACATGGCCAGCTTCTCAAGAGTCTCCTTTATCAATGATGGTGCCGGTTTATTGTAAGCTGCAGTACAAATAGCCCGCTGGGACCCAGAGTACAACTGTTCAATCAAAGTATATGCCGCTTTAAGCTTCATCCGCATATCTGTGCCCAGATGAGCAATACGAGTGCCTGTGACGGTTTCAAATCAATGTTCTGATCAATGATAAGATTCAGTGAATTGGATAAACTGCACAAGGAGATACTTACCAAAGACAGCGGAAGTCATGGCATTGATTTGCCGTTTCAAACCAGCTAGTTCATCTACAACTGGTTTCAGGGCTGCTTCAGCGTCTTCAGCTTTTTTGGTTAAACCGGCTTTCTCGGTTTCCCAGTCAGCACGATCTTTATTAAAAGACTCTTTCAGCTTTTCCATTGCTGTCAGGGCTTTGGTCAGCTCCTCTTTAGCTTTCGCAGCTTCTGCTTGTTGGGACTTCGCATTCTCTTGCAAATCAGCGGTACGGGCATCTCTATTGCTTAGTTCGTCCTACAACAATGAAGAAATGTCAAACAACAGGATATATATTTTCTAAAGTACAAAGCGTATAACAAGTTATGCACTTCGTACTTGGGGGCTAATGCCTATTTGCTCTGATTCACTACATCTTTTCTAAAGTCTCCAGAACAATGCAAGCATTATCCTTGACACTTGGGGGCTAATGTACATCTGTTCAAAACAGACGCATTGATTAAAACTCGGATTACCTTGCAAAGCTAAACCGGCCTTTGGGGGCTATATCATTACATTGGTAAAGTATCGGCCTTGGTTTTCACGAAGGACCTAACATTTTGAGGGTCAATGGGAGAGACTTAAAGTATTACAAAGACCCGGTTCACGATTAACATCATAAAACGGCCCTTGGGGGCTACTTGGGCTGGCATATCAACTTTGGAATCAAGAAATAAAGGGAGATAAAAATACCTCTTAGCGTTCCTTCATCAAATTCACTAAACCGGCTTCATAGTCACGGTTTGAGTGCAGACGGTTTAAGAAACCGGAGTGAAGCTCTGCAGCGTTGAGATGGGCATAACTTGATAAGTCAGTACTCCATTTGCCCTTTTCCCTAGCAGCACGCTCTTCTTTGGCACTATGTTGGGCCAAGACTACGGGATGGCCCGGAGAGCTGTGGCCCATACCAGTAATGATAACATCATCTCCTTGGCCTTCAGTGGTTTTGCGGGTGATGACGGAGTTTCAGTATCTCTCGTTGGACTAGCCCGGTTTGGAGCTGCCGGTTCAGCGTCAGTCACGGCAGGGTCAGCTTCTGGTGGTTCATCAGTATTCCGATCTTGAAGGGGCGGTTCATCAGAGGCGGCTTCAGGATGAGGACCCTCCGGTTCACGAGTTTGGTCCGGCTCACCTCTCTGCTCTTCTTCAAAAACTGCCTGGTTTTTTGATGGATTGTTGACCCGAGCTTTCTTGCTGGGTCTGGCTTTGGCTCTGCAAATAAATTAAAAGAGGGTTAGCATCTTATTCAAGATTTGTAACGCATTGGAAGAAGGAGTTTGAAAACTTACCCAGCCACAGTTTTTAGAGGAGGGAGTTGGGTTGCTGTCGACTCGCCAGAGGATGAGGGAGGTGTCACCTAATAATTTGAATCGGACAGATTAATAGGTTGTCTGAAATAACCTGCCTTGGGATAAGAATGGCCAGAAGTGGAAGAGACCTCAAACTGGCGCTTCCGAGCCGGAGTATCAGGTAAATCGGCCGAAGTGACCCGTTGGCCACTGTGCCGGGTTGTCCGGCGAGCTTCATGCTGCTGTGTCTTCAAAATAAATGTTGGGTCCAAGTAAGCAAGAGGATGAGAAAAGCTTACTTTCCGGACTGCTTGACGGGTTTTTTTGTGTTGGCATAGAGTCTGAACCGGAGGAAAGGGTAATTACCTCTACATCATCAGCTTGGCTGCCTTCTACGTCCTCCTGATAAAGATCATTGTTAATGAGGTGCATGAAAAGTGAGCCAAGTGAGTCAAGTTCTACCTCAACTTCCGGATCATCAGCATCGTCCTCAAGTTCCATGTTGATCCGGTCAGCCATTTTCCGCTTTGAGATCCGCTTGACGGCTTTGGTTTTGGGACGAGATGGTTTGACCGCTTTATCCCTGGTTGGCTTTACTGCTTTATCTACGGATTTCCGTTTCCAGAAGGGATCATCACCCTATTCATACATAAACAGAAGAAGGATTACAAGTTGAACAAGTTAAAGACATCAAAGATGAAAAGGAAGTATAGTGCTTACAACAGGCGGTTTGTTCTTGGTATAGAAGGGGTTTAAGCCGGTTTGACTACAGACTGATTCCGATTCATTCAAAAATTTCTTTACGCTTTCAGTGACTTCTTCGTCGGTCACCTGAATGTTGATATGGCGTTGAGGGTCTTCAACATCACCGGTGTACTCACACATTAAACCGGGGCGCCGGCTTAGCGGCAGGATGCTCCAAGATATCCAACAGCGCACGAAATCAACACCTGTTAAACCAATGGACATAAAAGCCCGGAGTTTAGCGAGTTGAGGGGCATACTTGGCCCGTTCTGCAGAACTTAAGCATTGCAGCATTGGATGGGTGTTGGAAAGCCGGTGATCACGATAGCCTGGAAGGGAATTTTCATCTTCAGGAGAAGTATCTCTGCAGTAAAACCAAGTCTGGTTCCATTCCTTAGGATGGCTGTGCAGTTTGGCATGAGGGAATTCAACTTCCTTCTGCTTTTGAATAGAAACACCGCCAAGTTCAGTGTTGGGACCATTTACAAATTATGTGCGCCGGTTTAGATGAAAGAGGTCCCGGAACAGTTCAGCAGGCGGTTCTTCTTGTAAATACACTTCACAGAAGACCTGGAAGTTGCATAGATTGGACACCGAGTTGGGTCCGATATCTTGAGGATGGAGTTGGAAACTGGCAAGCACATCTCGGTAGAACTTTGACCCTGGCGGTTTGAAACCATGGCCTATGTGGTCGACAAAGACCACAACCTCGCCCTGCCTTGGGGTTGGAGGATTTTCTGTTCCTGGAACTCGCCATCGAATTTCAATTTTCTTAGGCAAGGTGCCAATGCTGACCATCCCGTTCAACTGTTCCTCGGTGACCCGGGAACGAGCCCAATTGCAAGCGGCAAACTGTTTGGCCATTGTGAAACAAAAAGCTGGAAAAGAAATGACGGTTTACAGATCATTCACGGTGGTATACAAGATGTAGTGGAATAAAAGATATACATGTATGTGAAATTGCATAAACCGGAGACAAATACAACAGTGAATGGCAAAGTCATATCAAGGGCATACATGTGTTGTTAAACCGGACTATTGCAATCAACATAAAGAAGGTTTGCCGGTTTACTAGGGGACTAATGGTATGAGATAGATTGTTTTTGCAAAGGTAAACCGCCTACGTAGTACATAGGATACAGATCTAAGGCGAAAAGGGCTAAGTAAGGAAAAACAAGTTTCACAGGATCACATGGGAATTTTGGATCTACCGAAGACAGAAAGGCAAAAATATTTTGACCTAAAAAGGGTAGGACCCGAAATAGTTTATGAAGGACTAGATAAGTTTTTGCGCATAAGGGTTTGTGGTGGTAACAGAAGATTAGCCACGGCAAGGGATACGTCAGGCGTGAAGTGTCCATCCATAGATTAAGGAGGAACAGGGAAGAACAGCACCGAAGCACCGATGAACTTCAGAGAACTACGAAGAACAGGGAAACCCTAATGAATCTAAGGAAGGAGGAAAGGACTTACTGTGGCCACGGAAGCAGCAGAGGTGTGCTGCGGAACTCTGGTACGAACAGGTTGATGCAGCGGCCAATGGTGAGGCAGAGGCGAGGCTTGACGATGGCGGCGGCGCTCAGGTGCGGAGGTGTCGCGAGGAGGAAGAAGAAGCGAACGAGACGAGGGAAAAAATGATAAGGACCCGTGGCCCTATTTATAAGGTGAGCGATAAGGCGACAAGTGCAGGAATCGAGGAGGTCAAAAACGGATAGTTAATAATGGTGTCGCTTCGATGACTGGATATGCATTAATGAAGGTAATCTTCAGCTTCAACGGATAGATGACGTCAGGGCGGTTTATCATGATCCTGAAGTATGACGTCACGGCGGTTTAAAAGATCAAGTTGAAGATGCAAGGGAGGAATTTTTCTAAGTATTGAAGATTGACATGAACAAGTTCAAACCAATCTGGGGCCTAATGTTGGGGATATTACTACTGGACGTAAACCGGCCAGGGGTAGCCGGATTAGCCTTATGAAGATTAGAAGCCCATGAAGACATAAGAATGATGGCGCTTTATGAAGGCCCAAGGCCCAGAGGCGAGTTAAGGCCTGTAGATGTAAACCGACCTTGTTATGTAACTTGCATTGTAAGATAGGAAGGATAGAGACCAAACCGGACACGTTTATGATCCGGCTTCGGGACTCTGTAAACCGGCGGGCATCAACCTATGTATATAAAGGGACGACCCTGCAGCAGATTAGGGATGACAGACAACAAACTCGAGAGCCAGACAAAGCGGATTCGCTCCCTGGCCGTCGAAACCCTAGCAATACCAATCACAACTAGACGTAGGCTTTTACCTTCATCGAAGGGGCCGAACTAGTATAAACTCCTCGTGTCCCCGTGTCCGGTTTAACCCCTTTAAGCTAACCCATTGCGATGGCTCCACGACTAAGTCCTTTCACAAGGACATCTGCCGTGACAAACCCACGACAAAGATCAAGTCTGAGAAAATCTGAGGAATGTCATCTGAAAAGATCGACATGGACCTAGAGAGGGGGTGAATAGAAAAAAATTCAAAATTTACTTGTTAATTAGCAAGTTTAGGAAAATGGGGAATATCAATGTACGCCTAACAATTGCAAAGGTGAGTCAAGTTTCTAGCAAAGATGATAGCAATAATTATACAAATTAAACAACGTAATACAATATCTCGACCGCAAGGACAAGGAAAAAGTAACCACAAGTAAGGAGCTAGGGTTAGGAATAACCAAACTCTGGAGATGAGGATGTATCTTAATGTTCACTTCCTTGGAGGGAAACTAGTCACCGTTGGAGGGTTGGGTGTTACCATGAAGGCTCACCCCTATTCTCCTTGAGATATCACAACAAATGTGATGCCCAACCACTAGTGGTAGACCGTAGACCTTTAGGCGGCTCCAAACCTTCACAAACTTTTCAGGGTAAATCACAATTTGGTTCCTCACCAGAGCATTCCTATCACCTAGGAGTCTTCAACCTCCGAGAGTAACAAGATTCACCATGAAAACAAGGAGGAATCACCTTTGCTTTGGTGAATGTGTAGGTGGAGCACTACTCCTTCACTCCTCAAAAGATCAAGAGCTTTGGGTGGCTAGGGGGTGATCTCCTAGAAATCAAGTTCTAAAAATGGAAGTGAGAGAAATGGAATCATCACCTTCTTGGAGAAGAAAAAGACTATTTATAAGGTCACCGGAAATCCAACCGATTTTCACATATTCTTTTAGCCCTGGAAGTTCCAGGTAGTTCTGGAAGTTCTGACCACTAGAAGTTTCAGGCAGGTTCTGAGGTTTCTAGAGACATTGCACAGTTTGTGCAATCTCTCTCAACGCCCCGAAAGCTGCCTGAACCTTGCCTCAGAAGTTCCTGGCAGGTTCTGAGGTTTCTAGAGACATTGCGCAGTTTGTGCAATCTCTCTCAACGCCCCGAAAGCTTCCTGAACCTTGCCTCAGAAGTTCCTGGCTACCCCTAAGATTCTAGGGTTTTCAAAAAAATGTGTACCCTAGTAGATTTAGAGGACCTCTCCTCGCACATTTTTGTATGACTTAGGTACATATATTTGGTGTACGTGTAGTCGATTCACAGAATACCTTCATGCTGAACCCCCTCTTGATAGTGTGGTTGCCCTATTATGGACTAAAATATTAAGAAGTAAAGACACTAGCAAAATTCTTCTTTTACCTTTTTCAAATTGAGGAGCATATCTAACCATCGATGCATTCTCCCATGATGTGGCAGCACTATTTATAGACTCAAGCATGTGGTTAGAACAGCAAGTTATGTTGTCATTAGCACAAAAAACAATTAAGGGCACAAATGCCCTTTTGACCTCTCCCTTTTGGCATTGATGACAACATAATAGATAGAGTAGCAAAATAATTATGATAATAAGTCACAATGAACTAGCTAAGAGCTCCCCGTAGACATACTCCCTCCGTCCGTGAATAAGTGTACTTCTAGGTTTTGTCTTAAGTCAAAGTTTTGAAATTGACCAACTATATACAAAGAGAAATTACATATATCACATTAAATTGGTATATTATGAAAGTACATTTTAAAATGAATCTAGTGAAATTAATTTAGTGTCATAAATGCTAGTAATTTTCCCTATAAAGTTGGTCAAAGTTTTAAAACTTTGACCTTGGACAAAAGCTAAAAGTACACTTATTCGCGAACGGAGGGAGTATGCCTTATTTTAATTTGCCTTGGAATACAAAAGGCATTAGTGTGGGAAGGAGCTCCCCTTGTTGCCATTTTGGCACCCAGGGCAGTGGGAACTTCTCCCACGTGGTGGAAGAGATCTCATGTGCACAGGAGAATCTTCCCTAAGGGTTTATTTTCCCGGTTTTTTTCCTACTCAACAACCAAATGTGAGCCCTAAGTGTTTGTGGATTTTACTTGCCGGTATTACCAGCACTGCATTCAGTTGATGCTGCCGCATCTTGCCTGTTACTGTACGTCTAAGAACGAGTTGGCAATATGCACCTAGTTTGACAATGGTCTTTATGTCAAACAATGGTCAGCTCCTTCTACTACTAGTATATAATATCTGGATTTGCACGGCACTAAAGCCGCCTATATAAGGATCAACATTTGTCATCGTAGAAACGACATGGTTGCATGGCAAACTCGTGAGACGCACTAGTCTAAAACACTCAAACGAGGATCATTCATATCCGTTACAGGAACAAAGCAAAAATGTACTTGAGCGGTTGAGCCTAGACCTACTACTGGTTTAAAAAAAAAATTAAAGTCTCGACTCATCATACGGGGAAGAACATTCCAATGATTGATGGCCATAAACATCAGCCATGCATGTTACTGAAAAAAAAGAGGGCATCAAGAAATACGGCGCAGCTTTGAGAGCACGATCAGTGCTTCGTGGAGACCATGGTACAGGATTTCTTATCTGAAAGCAAATGAGGCTGCTGGATGTTACATCCCCCAAAACTCCAGTTCACGCCTGGCGAATTCTTTCATCTACTTCTGGCTACGGAGATCTGGTAGAATTATCAGGGAGATGATAAGTGTGTAGTTTAGGATCATGCACAGAAGAAACATATTTAAGTTAACAAATATACTTTCAATTTAACAGAATGGTGACAAGACATCAAGAAGATTATATGCACATAAAAACATGTAGCTTTTTAGGGAAGGTGGAACAAGACAATATGCAGCTTACATCCGTCAGCCAATAGCACAGAAACACACAAGCAAGTAATAATACTGATAACACAAATAAATACGAAATGTTATCTGAAGAGAAGGTATGACTCACAAGCACTCCCACTCCGGCGGACGTATATCTTCTCGAGGGGTATTACCATTTGCCCTGAACAAATTTGCCAACTTGTGGACTCTCCCATCATCCTTTGAGCAGTTGATCTTTACCATTCCTAGGTCTTTGCAAGTAAATGATCTTCTCTGTAGTTTGATACCTGTTTCTGATACCTTTCTACTCCCTCCGTTCCAAAATAGATGACTCAACTTTGTACTAAATTTAGTACAAAGTTGAGTCATCTATTTTGGAACGGAGGGAGTAGTATTGAAGTTCTTTTGCAGATCAAGAAAGTTGTTGTTAAACATGTGTTCAGGTACTCAAAACTAAAAAATAATCAAGTAAGCATAAGCCCCAAATATGTAATTACACATATAATTTTAAGTTGGAGAAAGAGCTTCTGTATATTAGGTGAGTGCTGCAGCAAGAAAATTAGTGTATCAAAGTCTGTAGCCATACACCATTCGCCAAGGGACAGGGTCTTCAGGTTGCCAAAACTTGGACACATTTCCAGTTCCCTACTCAGAACCACCTACACACATAAAATGAGTGTTCAGCAAATAAACATAGTAATTTGAATCAATTTTATATTTTATATACTGAATACAAGAGGTTTATTTAATATGCAGAGAAGAAAATAAACATACTCACCATGAAAAAGAAATTAAGACATATAGTAAGGTGTTACCATGATTAGCGCCTATTGGTAAAAATATGATCCATCATTTTTTCTATAATGTGATGGGACATTGCCGTTATACTGGTATGCAGACTCAAAATAGTTAATTACACGACGATTTAAACTGTAATCATTTAAAAAGATACAATACTACAAGAATATAAAAAATAATCTGAAATAATAAATAAGGCTCTCTTGAAGTTGCATACTAACTCCGCCTATGTTGTCTCAACATAGCCGGTCCCAAGCCCGGGTAAAGGAGGAGGGTTGTGATAGGCTTGGCGAGCCAACGTAAAAACTCAGCCACTCTTATGGAGATGAAACCCAAGTGCATAGCGGACGGCTAAAGCGTGCGGAGAATGTCAAGAGAGGGCGGGGTCGACCGATTTTGACATGGGAGGAGTCCGTTAAGAGAGACCTGAAGGATTGAAGTATCGACAAAGAGCTAGCTATGGACAGGGGTGCGTGGAAGCTTGCTATCCATGTGCCAGAGCCATGAGTTGGTTGCGAGATCTTATGGGTTTCACCTCTAGCCTACCCCAACTTGTTTGGGACTAAAGGCTTTGTTGTTGTTGTTGTTTGTTGTTGTTGAAGCTGCATACTTCCATATCTTATTGATTTCACCTACAAAGTACTATTTGATGATGAAATGAGCTAGTACAAATTTCTTGATCTGAACTCTTCTCCCAGTCAACTGCGCCTTTCTAAGAAGGTGTTGCTACTTATGTAAGAAGAAATGTGCTCATTGGACATATGTGTGTTCTATTGGGAGCAACATAAATTTCTTTGGCAAACATCAGAAAAGGCTGTTAAAAAAACAATGATGGCTATATCAAGGAAGTTTTCTTACTCAAAGATAGAGAGACCAGTAAAAGGTGGTGACAGCTATATATACCTATCCCGCATCAGTCAACAACTCGAAAGTCCTAGCACTTGAAAGAGACTCGAGAATATGGCGTCCACCTAAAATCTTCCTACCATTGCATTCTCTGTTTCCACCATAGTTACCATCATTACTGGAAATCTGGCCTTTACCTTTGTAGCCATGCTTTGCATCATTTGCAATCTCACCGTATTCATAGGTATTGTCATCGCTATCGATATCACTACCATAATCAAAATTATCCTTGTAACGACCCTGCGTGTAACTTTCTTCAGCAAAAGTATCTCCATATCCAAATCTTATAAAATGATCATATTCAAAATCATCACCCAAGGAAGAGTCATCATCATGAATCTTAGAGGTATCTGTCCAATCATTATCATCGCTATCATCCCCATCATCATCAGTAGTTCCATCACAGTCATCTTCATCACTGATGTGTTCAAAGTCATCACCCAAGAAAGAGTCATCAAGTATGATAGTGCCGGTGACAAGTGACCCCAAGTTGTTGAACGATGGGACTCGGACGTAAGGCGTGGTGAGGCGCAGAAGTAGGAGGTTCGGAGCAGCAATGGAGAAGGCGCAGTTGATCTTGCACTTGAGCATGATCAAAGTCTTCAAAGAGGCAGACACAATCCCGGCAGCAGTCACCAGGCAATCCTTGAGATCCAGCTCCTCCAAAGACGTCCAGCTGGAAGAGAGCTGCTTGAGGATCTGGCCGTCGAGCCTGGCATACGACAGCTTCAGCACCTTGAGGTGGCACGAGACGAACTGCACGCGTTCCAACGATGCAATCTCCGAGCGATGCCCAGCGAGATGGATGACCCGCGCGTTGCGGTTGATGGCGGCCCTGATCCACGCGCTGGCGTCGTCCTCGTCGTAGCCGGCGTCCTCGTCGCCGGACCGCAGGTGGAGCGTGCCCACGGGCGCCGACGCGTCGCGGAGGAGGAAGAGGCGCTGCACGAAGTGGCGGAACTCCCCCGGCGGGTCGGCGTCGCGGTCGGAGGAGTGGCGCACGCGGAGGTCGACGCAGGGCGAGGAAGCCCAGAGGTGGCGCCACCGGCGCGCGAGCACGCAGGTGCGGACCGCCTCCCACGCCTTGAGGGACGACATGATGTTGTGCAGGAGCGTGTCCGGGAGGGCGCTGAGGCGGTCGGGCTTGACGGCGGCCGGGCCGCGGCCCCAGGCGCTGGGTGGTGCTCCGGCGCATTTCGTCGAGCAGAAGGCATGCACGTAGGGTTTCGGGTCGCCCCGGCGCAGCCCTGTCAGTCAGGATTTTGAAATCTCTGCGGGGGAGATGCATACGGAGACGAGATCGGGGGGAGGAAAGGGAACTTACGGAGAGAAACTCGGTGAAATGGGCGGAGTTTGTTGCCGCTTTCTCAGTTTTCTGGTGGCGGATGCTTCGGAGTGAGTTGCGGAGTGGGATGGCGTACACTCAAAGTCAATGGGATTAGCGTTACAGAGAAACACTATATTCAACCACCCCCCCTCCTCATCGCTGACACACTCACCTTATCTGCCCCCCTTCACCGGCCGACACCTCGCCCCCTCTCAACCCTCATTAGTCCCCGCCGCCACACTCAACCTCATCGACCATGTTGGTGCGGTCGTGCTCTTCCCAGTAAGAACTGAGAGGCCCGTGCCGAGAGAGTTCTGAGAGAGAGTGTGGGGCTACTTTGAATGGATCGAGGATGACACACACCGTGAAGCTGAATCAGTCGCCAGTCGTGCCCACCTACCCGCCGCCCTTGAGTATTTTGACTCGGTGTCAACAACAGCCCAGCAGAAATGAATGCCGCGTGATGCACAATATGGCGACTCTGCTAGAGTTGCTCTTACATCCCCATCTACCAGCACAAGCCATAAAACCACTCCAGCTCACTTGTTTGGTGATTTGGTCAAGCCAAACCCACTCTATGCGACCACAAGCGATGGGGCAAAGATGAACAAAGGGCGGCAAGCGACAACTAGAACTAGATTTGCATAGGCCAGGTTTTGCCGATTAGTCCGATTTGGTGGGTAGGGAGGATACTCCCATCTGGTTTACGCTTCCGAGTTGGAATACTGGCCATCAAACCGGAAAATGCCAACGGAGGCCGAGCTCCAGGGAGCTCGGTATTTTAAAAAAATCAAAATTTATATTTCAAAGTTTCAGAAAAAATCAAAAAAAAAATCTACGGTAACTTAATAGATTTCCGCATGAACGTGTAAGAAAATTATTTGAATTTGTTGTGATTTGTAGGCTGTACAAAAAAAACAAATATCCGGCCCAACAACAAAAAATATTGGCCCATTTTAGAAATACGTTTTTGTCTTTTTTCTGTACGCCACGTGTGAAAGTATTTGGTTTTGAATTTTTGCACAGACGCAATACACATGTGTGAAAGTGTATATACAAACAATTTCAAAAAATTTCACCTTGTAGAAATTTGTATTTTGAAAACGAGCTCCGTGGAGCTCGGCCTCCAAAAGCCCTCACCCGCCATCACACACGTTATCATGACAAGTGGACCCAACAGGTTAAACTAGATACAACAAAACAATTTTGAGGTACAATGTGGCGGAAAATTTAAATGGGGCAAATACTATCACAAATAGACAAACAATGGGTAAAAAGTTAAATTAACTCTCTTATTAACTATATCCCTTTTCAACCAAAAAATTGTGGTGTGTTTTTTCAGGTGCGTCAGTATTTGTTATTCAGAGAGAAAATACCTCTCTGCTCATAGTTGTGGCCTTGTGGGCACACATGATTGCAGAGCATGAAGCTTACTTCAATATTCTACCTATTGTATATGATTGCAGAGCACCGAAATATGAATAGTTAGACATCAATGTAAACCTTCATCGCCGAAATCGGAATGAAGGTTCATTTCCTTTTACACGACATCAGAATTTGTACGGTAGTAAAGCTGCCTATAACTCACCACAGGATCAATGCTTAATGCTTACTGGAGCATAGCACAACGCATGACAGACTCAAATGCACCACTCTCAAGTCTGAAGCATTCAAATGACGAGCATTCATATCCGTTCCAGGAACAAAGCAAACTTGTACTAGAGGCTAGACCTACTACTAGTTGAACTTCTCAGCTCATCCCACTGGCAACAACATTCCAACGATTCAATAATCACCAACGTCATCCATGTTACCAAAAAAGAGGAAATTAAGAAACCCAGCGCAGCTTTGAGAGCACGATCAATTGCTCATGAGGATGTTGGATGTTACACCCCCCAGAACTCCTTCGTCTGCTTCTGGCTGCGGAGATCTGGTAGAAATATCAGGGAGTGTATAAGTGTATAAGTGTGTAGTCTAGGATCATGTACAGAAGGAACATACTTAAGTTAGCAAAACATACTTCCAATTTAACAGAATGCTGACAAGATATTAAACAGATTATATATGCACATAAAAGCATGTGGCTTTTCAGGGAAAGCGGACCAAGACAGTATGCAGTGGACATCCGTCAGCAAGTAGCACATGAACATACAAGCAAGTAAAACTACAGATAATGAAAATAAATACAAAATGCTATCTGAAGAGAAGGTATGACTCACAAGCACTCCCGCTGTGGTGGACATAAATTTTCTCGACTGGCATACCATTTGCCATAAACAAATTTGCCAGCTTATGGACTCTCCCATCATCCTTTGAGCATGTGATCTTCACCATTCGAAGATCTTTGCAAGTAAATGATCTTCTCTGTAGTTTGATACCTGTTTCTGATGCCTTTCTGGCATTGAAGTTCTTTTGCAGATAAAAAAGTTGTTGTTAAGCATGCGCTAAAATACTCAAAACTAAAAGATAATCAAGTAAGCATAAGCCCCAACTATGTAATTACACATACAATTTTAAGTTGGAGAAAGAGTTTCTGTATATTAGGTGAGTGCTGCAGCAAGAAAATTAATGCATCAAAGTCTGCAGCCATACACCATTTGCCAAGGGACAGGGTCTTCAGGTTGCCAAAAGTTGGACATGTATTCAGTTCCCTACTCAGAACCACCTACACATTGCACATAAAATGAGTGTTCAGTAATTAAACATAGTAATTTGAATCAATATTATATTTTATATATTGAATACAAGAGGTTTATTAAATATGCAGAGAAGAAAACAAACATACCAACCACGAGAAAGAAATTAAGACATATAGTGATGTGTTACCATGATTAGTACCTATTGGTAAAATAAGATTCCTCATTCTTTTCTGGTATGCAGACTCAAAATAGTTAATTACACAACGATTTGAACAGTAATCATTTAAAAAGATACACTACTTCAAGAATGTAAAAAATAACAAACAATAATCTAAATAATATATAATGTTCTCTTGAAGCTCCATACTTCCATATCTCATTGATTTGACCTACTACATTTGATGATGAAATGAGCTAGTACAAATTTCTTGATCTGAACTCTTCTCCAAGTCAACTGTGCCTTTCTAACCAGGTGTTGCTACTTATGTAAGAAATGTGCTCATTGTACATGTGTATTCTGTTGGGAGCGACATAAATTTCTTTTGCAAACATCAGGAAAAGTTGTTAAGGAAAAAACAATTATGGCTATATCAAGAAAATTTTCATACTCGAAGATAGAGAAAATAGTAAAAGGTGGTGACAGCTATACCTCTCCAGCATCAGTCAACAACTCCAAAGTTCTAGCACTTGAAAGACTTTGAAGAATATGACGGCCACCTAAAATCTTCCCATCATTGCATTCTGTATATCCATCATAGATACTGTCTTTACTGGAAATCAGGTCTTTACCTTTGTAGCCATACTTTGCATCATTTGCAATCTCACTGTATGCATAGGTATTCTCATCACCATAATAATAATTATCCTTGTAACGATCATGCCTGTAAATTCCTTCAGCAAAACCATGTCCATATCCAAACCTTATAAAATCATCATATCCAACACCATCACTCAAGGAAGACTCATCATGAATCTTCGAGCTCTCTGTCCAATCATTATTGTCGCTATCATCCCCGTCGTCATCAGTAGTTCCATCACAATAATCTTCATCACTGATGCATTCATTGTCATCACCCAAGAAAGAGTCATCAAGTATGATAGTAGCTGTGACAAGTGATCCCAAATTCTTGAATGATGGGACTCGGACGTAAGGTGTGATGAGGTGCAGAAGTAGGAGGTTCGGAGCAGCAATGGAGAAGGCGCAACTAATCTCGCATTCGAGCATGATTAAAGTCTTCAAAGAGGCGGACACAATCCTAGGGCCCGCCACCAAGCAATCCTTCAGACCTAGTACTTCCAAAGACGTGCAACTAGAAGAAAGCTGCCCGAGGATCCTGTAGTCGAGCATGGCATACGACAGCTTCAAGACCTTGAGGTGGCAAGAGATGAACGACACGCGGTCCAATGACGCGATCTCTGAGCAACGCCCGGTGAGATGGATAACCCGCGCGTTGCGCTTGATGGCGGCCGTCATCCACGCGCTGGCGTCGTCATCGGTGAAGCCCGCTTCTTCGTCGCTCGACCGCAGGCGGAGCATGACCACGGGCGCCGATTCGTCCCGGAGGAGGAAGAGCCGGTGCACGAAGTCGCGGAACTTCTCAGGCGGGTCGCCGTAGCGGCCAGTGGAGGGGCGCACGCGGAGATCGACGCAGGGCACGGACGCCCAGAGATGGCGCCACCGCCGCGCGAGCACGCAGGTGCGGACCACCTCCCACGCCTTCAAGAATGACATGATGTAATGCAGGAGCTCGTCCGGGAGGGCGCTGAGGCGGTCGGGCTTGGCGACAGCCCGGCGGGCGCCGCGGCGCTGGCCCGGGCGCTGGGTGGTGCTCCGGTGCATTTCGTCGAGCGGAAGATCTGCATGCAGGTTTAGCGACACCGCGGCTCAGCTTTGTCAGTCAGGATTTTGAATGATGGAACGGAACATAACATACCAAGAGAGACTGCTTGAGATGGCCTAAACTGAATTCCGCCAAGAGACACTCACGTACACAAGAGCTGGCAGAAGCACTTGATCGGTTCCTGTACAAGCATGCACTAGTACATGAGCCTGACTTGTAGTATAAAGTTGAAGATTTTTAAAACCTTCATCAAAGGATATGGAGCGCATTGCCGTTTGTTAAGGAAACTGGCACAAACAAACTGCCGAGTGGAATGTCACAAATTCTCCAAATCCACTACCCAAAATAGTAATAAAATGATTGTACATAGCGGTGGCAAAAGGAAAGCAGGGAAGAGGTGGCCACCTTGCAGCTTGGGTGCGGACGGCGTGGGCTCATCCACGTCGTAGATGTGCCGGAGGAGGGCACGGTGAACGTCACGTGGTGCCTCGAAGGCACCTATGCCGGCGGTGCCCTTCCCCACCGTGGAGCTCACCGTCGCGACGGCGACCGGTTGCCGCTCGGAGATGTGGGGCGCGATGTCTGGTGGTGGCCTTGAGTCGGAGTAGCCGGGGAAGGGAAGGAAAGGGATGCGCTTGGCACCGGATCTGGAGCGCCGCCGCGAAGCAACAGGGGAGATGGTCAGATGGGACTATCACAGGAGCAAATCCTGAAATAAGAACCGTGGGCGCCCCCGCACTCTCTTAGAGCTTAGGCACTCTCGGCCGTCGGATCAATTTCTTGATGCGTTTTCGACCATTCGATCTCGCTCCTGGAAGACCTCGGCCGTCGGATCAAACCGAAAACACTGCCGCAGTGAGTAGTGTGCCCTCCAGCGTGCCACCGCCCATTGTTTCTAGGCCCCGCCGAGGGCATTTTCGTCATTTCACATCTTAGGTCAACACTTGCCTTTTCCGTGTCGCTACCTCTTTCCCAATCAATGCTAGGGCTATTACGGTAGCAAATTCATTAGAAAAGAGGGTCCTTTTTGCGCAGAAGCGTGCATTTCTGTGTACACATCTATCCCATTGAATCTGTGCCATCCATCCTCAATCCAGTGGTCCAGCTTCCGGTTTTCTATTTTTGCAACTAAAAGCCAGATTCTATAGTAGTCGCCCGACCAATATGGCGACTTTTGACTGAGAATGCCATTTTAGCATACTAGTCATCCGACATTCGGCATGCATAATTTGTGAAGGGTGCTTCATATTCAACCCTTCAAATAATGTGGGGGCATCGGTTTGGAGCATGCATCATCCACCATCTGCTCGAGCGGGAAGAAAGTTTTGGCTCAGACTCTTCCTCCTGCATGCAGCCCTATCAATGTCGTTGTTGCCCGTGCAATTGCCGCTTCCTCCCTGACAATGTTGCAACCACGTATCCACCGAGCAGAGTGCCAACTAACGCTCTTCATCACGTTCCCCTCCCGCACGTTGCAAATCAGGCCCAATTTCCATCCGGAACACGCCCATTCGCTGGTATATGGACCCATTACCTTCGCCATCAGCACCACATTTAACCTCTCTCCCCCATCCCCGTCGCCAACACACTCACCTCACCGCCCCCCTTCACCGGCCGCCACCCTGCCCTCTCCATCCCTGCCACCACACTCAATCTCATCGACCATGTCGATGCGGTCACGTCCTCCCCGGCAAGACCTAAGAGGTCCACACCAAGAGAGGGTTCTGGGGGAGGATGTGGGACTACTTCAAGTGGATCGAGGATGACGTGCACCGTAAGATAGAATCGGTCGTCGTCCGTGCCCGCCTACCCACCTCCCTCGAGTATTTTGAATGAATGTCGGTGGCAGCCTAGGCAGAAATGGGCGCCGCGCTCACGCCAGTTTCCAAATGCACGGTATGACGGCGCTGGTAGAGTTGCTCTTATATCTCGCCAGCACAACCCATAAAAAACCACCCTAGCTCTGCACCATATTTTGTGGTTTGGTCAAGCCAGGCCCACTCTGTGAGACCACAAGTGGTGGGGCGAAGAGAATAAAGGGCGGCAAAGAGGAGCCGTCAGGCGACAACCAAATCAAGATTTGCCATGGGGCAAGGTTTTTCCAATTAGGTGGACGGGGACGCGAGTCCGATTAGGTGGGTAGAGGATAGGGCCATCTTGTTTACGCTTCCTAGACTCCTAGTTGGAATACTGGTCATCACACACATCATCTTGATAAGAGGACCCAACTGGTTAAAATCCGGGCAAAGTGTTAAATTGGGTTAAACACGACACATCACAGCAATTTTGGGGTACAATGTGGCCGAAAATTTAAATGGGGCAAATACTATCACAAATACACAAACAGTGGGTAAAAAGTGAAATTCACCGTCTTATTAATAGTGTCCTTTTTCAACAACAAAAACACGGTGTAGTTTTTCAGGTGTTAATATCTGTTATCTCTACTACTTAAAAAGAACATAAGGTTCCCATTTCACCTCTTTTTCGTCCAACCTTCCATATATATGTCGCACTATTTCCTTATCCTCTTTGATTTTTTCCTCCCATATTTGATTGTTCTACCATCCATTTAATTGTCTCATGTTTATTAACTTACCAAAATAATCACATATTTTGTTGGCAAGTCATTAAATTCTTACCAAATAAGTGCTTATCTCTACTACTTAAATCTCTACTACTTAAAAAGAACGTAAGGTTCCCATTTCACCTCTTTTTCGTCCAACCTTCCATATATACATCGCACTCTTTTCTTATCCTCTTTGATTTTTTCCTCCCATATTTGATTGTTCTCCCATCCATTTAATTGTCTCATGTTTATTAACTTACCAAAATAAACACATATTTTGTTGGCAAGTCATTAAATTCTTACCAAATAAGTGCTTAACAATAAAATGGCAGAGAAATCATGGCGATTGCATACAAACATTTGGTAAGATTTTAGCGTATCAATATAATAATATACATGGATTCTCAAAAACAATAATATAGTACAATAATAGTCGTGCAGTCTGGGGCTAATCTACTAGAATGTTTATACTCCCGTTGTAACGCACGGGCAATTGTCTAGTTCTGAGAGAAAATACGTCACCGCTCATAGTTGTAGGCACACATGATTCAGAGCATGAAGTTTACTTCAGTATTCGACCTGTTGTATATGAAGTGTATTTCTTTTTCACTGCATGTGAAACACATTTCAAATTTTCAATTTTGCATTAATTTCAATATACAACTATACTAAACTTCCGAAGATAAAATAACCCTGACAAATGAACCCTACAGTCATACTGTCGGAGTGAAATAACAAAGCGTATCTCAGCTGCACCACAATTCAGGCACGACGCATCCATAATTTATTTTCTGTTCTGGTAAAAAAGCAAAGTTTACTACAGACCACACAAATGAATTAGTTTATAGTATAGGAAGAACATCCCAGCGATTTGTAGCCCATGCTACTAAAAAGGACGTCAAAAGATCCGGTGAAGCTTTGAAAGCATAATCAGTACTACATGGAGATCAAGGGTTCTTACTGCACCTTGCTAACTACATAATGGATGGTCGATCACCGACAGGATTTAATATCTAGAAGACCCCTCGTAAACTTCTGGACGTTTACATCCAGTCGTCCCCACATTCATCCAGTTCTTGTTTGGCGAGGTCCCTCATAAACTTCTGGCCACGGAGATCTGGTAGAAATATCAAAAAGTAGATGACTGTAGATTAGGACCATGTACAAAAGAACATCTTTTAATTTTACAGAATACACTTCTCATGTAACAGAATATCGATGTATACACTAAGCAGATTATATGCCCATTTATACTTATTTAGCTTTTCAGGAACACGGCAATGTGCTCTTTACATCTCAGTAAATAGCATATGAACATATAAACCAGTAAGGAAATGCTGATATTGCAAGTAAATACGAAATGGTATAGGTATGACTCACAAGCATCCCCGCTCCGACGCACATAAATATTCTCTAGTGATATACCATTTGCCCTGAACATATGTGCCAAGGTGTGGACTCTCCAATCGTCCTTTGAACATTTGATCTTCACCATTCTGAGTTCTTTGCAAGTAAATGATCTTCCCTATAGTTTGATACATGTTTCCAATGCCTTCCTTGTGCTGAAGTTCTTTAGCACATTAACCAAATTGTCATTAAGTGTGCGATCAGATACTAAAAAACTAATAACAATGAAGTCTAGGATCAAGTAGCATACACCAAATATGTAATCACACATACCAATTTGAGTTGGAGAAAAGCGTCTTTATATTAGGTGAATGCTGTAGCAAGAAAATTAATGCATCAAAATCAGCGGCCATACACCATTCACCAAGGGACAGGGTCTTCAGGTTGCTAAAAGTTGGACACCTTCTCAATTCCCTAGTCAGAACCACCTTCATAATGCAGACAAAAGAGTATTCAGCAAAGAACGGTAGTAACTCAAATCAACTTCTCACAGTAAAAACTGCATATGGATGGTTTATTCAACAGAAAAAAGATACCCATCTCGAAACAGAAGGGAAAACAACATCTATCATATAGTGATGTATTGCTAGAAGAGTAGCACGTATTGGTTTCATATCATTCATCTTTATTTTCTAGTAACTGGAGGAACATCGGCCTTAGACACTCTTATAAAAACTGAATATATATATAGCTAATCTGTTGAAAAGATACACTGTTGCAACAAAGAGAAAAACTGCAAAGTTGCAATGAGAACATAATTGATGAATAATACTCCCTTGAAGCTACAATTGATGATTAAATAAACTAGTACTGCACCAGAGCAGAAGGTCAGAAATGTGCTCATTCGACACGTGTTCTATTGGAGGGAACCCGGCATTTCATTGTGAAACATGCAGGAAAAAATGTCCCATTATAACTATGACCATGCCAAAGAAATATAAATAGAAAATAAGAGAGGAAAAAGAGAAATCAATAAAAGATGGTGATTGTTATACCTCTCCAGCATCAATTAACAACTCCAAACTCGTAGCTGTGGAAAGGCTCTCGAGCATATGATGGCCACCTAGAATGTAACTATAATTTCCACCACTGATTTTTCCATAGTTACCATCTTCACTGGAAAGCTTCCCTTACCTTTGTAGCCATACTTTGCATCATTTGCGATCTCACTGTATTCATAGGCATTGTCATCACTATCAATATTGCTATCATAATTATAATTATCCTTGTAGCGACTGTGCCCATATCTTTCTTCGGGAAAACCATATCCATATCCAAACTCGTCAAAATCACCGATGTATCCAAAATCATCATCATCACTCAAAGATGAGGCATCATGAATCGTATAGTTCTCCCTCTTATCATCATTGCCATCGTCATCAGTAGTTTCATCGCAGTCATCCTTATCGCTGATGTGTTCAAATTCATTGCTCAAGAAATGGTCATCAAGTAAGATAGTGGATGTGACTAGTGACCCAAAGTTGGTAAATGACAGAACTTGGGCATACGGTGTGATGAGGCGCAGAAGTAGGAGGTTGGGAGCTGCAATGGAGAAGAGGCTAGGAGGGGCAACTGAGAATCCCGAATTGAACTTGCACTTAAGCATGATTAAGGTCCTCAAAGAGACGGACACAATCCCAGGGCCTGTGACCAAGCAATCCTTGAGATCCAGCTGTTCCAAGGATTTGCAACTAGCAGAAAGCTGTCGGAGGACACTGTCATCGAGCCTGGCGTACGACAACTTCAAGATCTTGAGGTGGCACAAAACGAAGGGCACGCCGTCCAACGACGCGACTCTCTTGTGATGCCCGGCAAGGTGAATAACCCACGCCCTGCATCGTCCTCGTTGAAGCCAGCGTCCTCGTCGCTGGGCTGTAGGCGGAGCATGTCCACGGGCGCTGACACGTCGTGGAGGAGGAAGAGGCGGTGCACAAAGTCACGGAACTCCTGCGGCGGGTCGGCGTCGTGGCTCATGTAGCGCACGCGGAGGTCGACGCAGGGCGCGGACTCCCATAGGTGGCGTCACCAGCGCGCGAGCACGCAGGTGGGAACCACCTCCCATGGCTTCAGGAACGACATGACGTGGTGTAGGAGCGCGTCCGGGAGGGCGCCGAGGCGGTTGACCCCGCCGCCGCCGGAGCCTGACACCTGGTCGGTGCGGCGGCACGGCCCCCGACGCTGGGTGGTTGCCCCGCGCATTTCGTCGAGCAGATGGCCTGCGCATAGGTTCAGGGTCGCCCGACGTAAAGATTATGCAGGGAAATCCATGGAGGGATGCGCTTATGGGGAAGGGGATCAAACTTAGGAGAGATCCGACGAAATGGTGTTGAGTTCTTGCCGCTTTTGAAACGAAAACTCAAATTTTTCGGGATAGAGGCGATAGTTAGGGCGTAAATCATGTCTTGTTCCAATGGGCCTTTGGCCCCGTTATTTAGGGCGTAAACGGATTAGGTGTCAATGGGCCTTTGGCCCAGTTAGTTAGGACGTAGACGGACTAGATGCATTGGATATACGCTGAAAAGTTTCTAAAACAAAAGGATATACACTCAAAAAATTCTGGGGAAAAAAGATATACGCTAAAAAATGTAGATTGGATATATTCTCAAAAAGAAAATAAAAATATGCAAATTAGGATGGTGCCTTCCTAATTTTGGTATTCATATTTTTCAACAGCGATTGGATGCATACACCTAACCTTTGTGTAGTTCTTTTTAGACCTATGTGTAGTTAGGATTTGCACATAACTAACACCAACGAACACAACCATCAATGGCAATAATTGAGAGACTCCATTTCTAGGACAAGTATTTCCGGACGGAGGGAGTACTCTGGACCACATGTACCACTTCACCTCCTCTCACAACTACCCAGGTGATTAGGGTATCTCTACCTCCCGTCAATGTCGCCGTTGGTCCACCTCGTCTTTTGTGACCTTAGGGCCATGGAGACGTGGTGGGTATCGACCCTTGCTGGTGGGAGGCTTCCTACCCAATTTTAGGTGTTTTTAGGTCGATTGGGGTTTGTGTCCTTCTCGGTAAGGCAGGGCGGCGGCTCATTGCGGATGGAATAAAGTCCTCATGCATAGACCTCATTTTCGGCAGTGTGTCTAATGTCGTCGAAGGGCATGTGGAGATGTGTCTCCAAAAAATCTTGTACGATTCGGTCAATGTTCCTCATCGATGAATCTTTGTGGATCCAATCTTTCGTTTCTGTGACTATGGTTTGGATCCTCCCCATCTATGCTTCTACTCATCGGCGACAGTTGTTCTTCTGGTGTGTTGGCCTTGTGGCGCCTTAGCACGACGACTTCTTGACTGTCTATCACAATAAAAAATTCCCTGCTGCAGTGACGGGGAGGTGTTGATTGTGGCCTACTTCGGCTCATGACACACGATGAATAGATTGGAAGCCACCCCCCCCTTAAAAAAAATTTAGCTACGCACACACGAAGAATCACACCAGCAAATAGTAAAGTCATACAAGACCGAAGTTATGCATTGGTGGAGTAAAAAACCTCCGTAATGTTGAAAACAATGATTAACAAACTCCAACAACGACCATATCCGCAAAAACCATGCCTTGAAATCACAAGTAAATGAGAAATGTTTTCCAATAGCAATGCCTTCAGGAAGGGAACGACGCTCAAGCGCCATGGTCGCCAGATCCAACTGCCGAAGGCCAGATCATGGATTTTCACCTTGAAGATTGTTGGGGATATTACTACTGGACGTAAACCGGCCAGGGGTAGCCGGATTAGCCTTATGAAGATTAGAAGCCCATGAAGACATAAGAATGATGGCGCTTTATGAAGGCCCAAGGCCCAGAGGCGAGTTAAGGCATGTAGATATGTAAACCGACCTTGTTATGTAACTTGCATTGTAAGATAGGAAGGATAGAGACCGAACCAGACACGTTTATGATCCGGCTTCGGGACTCTGTAAACCGGCGGGCGTCAACCTATGTATATAAAGGGACGACCCGACAACGGTTTAGGGACGACAGACAACAAACTCGAGAGCCAGACAAAGCGGACTCGCTCCCTGGCCTTCGAAACCCTAGCAATACCAATCACAACTAGACGTAGGCTTTTACCTTCATCGAAGGGGCCGAACTAGTATAAACTCCCCGTGTCCCCGTGTCCGGTTTAACCCCTTTAAGCTAACTCGTTGCGATGGCTCCACAACTAAGTCCTTTCACAAGGACATCTACCGTGACAAACCCATGACAATTGGCGCCCACCGTGGGGCTATCGCACGATGGTTTCAAGTTCTTGAAGGGCAGCTTTGATGGACTCAACGGATACGCTGTGGGCCGGATGACGAAGAGTCATCACGGCAAGCTCTACATCGACAACGCAGGATGGGGTCCCGAGGCCGATTCAATCGAATACGGGTACCGGGTCCCCTTTGGTGGGATTCACGTCTTCATCGGCAAGATTGGCAAACCGGCCCCTGAGCCGGACATCTGCACCGACATCATCGAGACGGCTCAGCGTGCAAGCCCTTCGCCGGTTCAGCCCGTGGTGAAGCATGTTTTCGTAGGCGTCATCCATGGAGCAGAATACAAGGACGGACCGGTGTCCGATGGAGAAACCATTGTCTGTTTCGACGACGAGTCTTCTGGAGAGACCGAATCGCTCTATCAGTTGCAGGATGGCCGGATTAGTGCAGGATCCGAGAGCAACAGTATTCCAGACTTTCCTGATCTGCCAAACCGGGCCGCTATCTTCATGGCCGGAACACAGTCGGCGCCTCATTCATCAGCTGCCACAGCAATACTCTCTGGTTCAACAACGGCCACGCCGGCAGGGGCAGGAATCTCTGCGTTGCCTCCGGCTCAAGTCTTGTCTGACTTGTTCGACGCTTTGGCAACATTGATGGCCGCCGAGGTGGATGCAGCAGCCCGGGATCATCACAACATGGAGATTGCAAAGGTAAAGGATCAGATAGGTCAGGCTAAGGTGGATCTAGCGGCAGAGAACGCTAGGATGGCTACAGAACGGGCTGAGTTGGAAGCTCAGGCCTACCGGATTAGGCTTGATCAGAACGCTTCCGAAGAAGTCATGAGAAGAAGGTACCGATCGCATCTCCCGTCGGGTTATGAGCCACGAAATCTCTTCAACATGCCAGGAGCAGGAACTAGTAACCAGCCAATATTAAACCGGACGGAAGCACCAGGAACAGGAGTGCCGGTTCAGCCGCGCACGATGGATCCGCCTCGTCAGAATAACATTGTGGCGCAATATGTTGCAACACCTCCCGGGCATTATTCCAACCCGTTGGACAACATTGTGGCCGCCGCTTCACGATTAGCAGCTCTCCCAACCGACAGCGAGTCACTAGTTGCGGTTGAAGCACGACGGGCCAGAGATCTCCTTCAAACAGCCCTAAATCAGCAGCAGGCATATTCGCACAGTCGTGAGAGGATTCATTCCACCCCACGTCCAAGTCGGAGCTACAGCAGGCATGTAGAGGATGAACCAGCCATGTCAAGCAGTGCGCGTTGCTGTAACTTGCAGCGAGGACACAACCCGGCAGGGGGCGGTGCCAATGCGCAGGATGTAGTTGATCATGGTCGTGCACATCGGGAGGCCGAGTTAGCGGCCCTGCACGGGGTCCGGCAACCTACTCTAGTTCGTCCCACCGCTTCAGTCGAACCAGGGGTAGTATTCAGTTCTTTGGGGGTGTCGTGCCTTACCCCCCCTTTGCGTAATGTGAGATTACCCAAAGACTTCAAGGGACCTCGTAAGGTACCCAATTATACCGCCGATCTACAACCAGAAGAATGGGTTGAAAGCTACGAGATGGCAATGGAGATGCTCTGTAACGCCCCAAGACCGGAGCTCCAAATGCCTTCCATGTTTCCGAGTTTCATCGGGTGATTTGTTTGGTTCGCTGCATTCTTTTTTTGCATCATGTCATCATGCCATCATGTCTTTAATCTTTCCAACTCAACTATATAAATTGCATGGATCTTCGGTCCATTTAAATCGAGGGATTTCACATGGTGAGTTCTCTTTATAACATATCCTCCTAATATTTAGGGAGCTATTATAAAATATTCCATTAGCTTGGAATCACCCATAACACAATTGCACTACTCTTCAACTCTTCTTTTATCCGACTCAACTTCATATACTTCCTTGTCATCTCTCACTCAAGCAATACCCATGCATCATCACCTCTCACTTCCTTCTTCTTTCATGTCTTTGGCAAGTGACTTTAGTCCTCCTCCATTAATGTTCATCTTTTCCCTACAAATCTTGCCTCTTTCCTACACCTTCTCTGTCAGATTTCATCCCATTCGAAGTTGTTTTGGTCAGGTGCAAAAAAGATTGGAGTTTGAGAATAATTCAAACTCTAATTATTTTTCTACCTTCTAAAAATGCCAGAGCAAATTATTCAAACCCTACATAAATCTAGGGTTCCAGATATATATTTATATATCTCATATCCCTAACCAAAAAACCCTGGATTTTCCCCTTTGTTGATTGTTTATTTATATAAACTAAAAAATTAAAAGAAAGAAAAGACCCCTGGGCCTCTCCTTTCCATCCGGCCCATCCACTTCCGAGGCCCAGCGTCCGGTGGCCCAAGGCCCAGGCGCCCCCCTTCTAACCCTGGGCCTCCCAAGCACCCTCCCTCTCCCAAGGCCCACAGGACCCCGACGCGCACGTCTCCTCCCTGACTCTTCCTCGCCTATGCGCACCTCACGCCGGCGAGCACGTCGCCCCTCCGCGTGGCCCCCTTCCTCTGCTACTCCTCCTTCCATGCCCTGCTGCAGCTGCTCTTCCCGGCGTCGCCCGTCGCCGCCACCTGGCCACCTCGCGCGTGCCGTGGCCTACCTCTGCGCGTGCGCCGCCACGGGTCGGAGCTCGCCGGACCCGCGTGCCATCACCTCTGTCGCACCTCCCTCTTCTTCTTCTGCTGCAGTGCGGCGCCACCGCAGTACCGCCCTGACCTTTGCATCGCCAGCGTCCCTGCCTCGCTGACCCATCGCGTGGGCCAGCGACGACCGCGTCGTTGACTCCGGTCGAGTCCCTGCGCCGGCGACCTCCGTCTCCAGCCGTTGCCGGCGAGCAAGCCGCTGCCGTCCACTTCGCCGTGTTCCCCTCCGCATGCGTCCGCCATGTTCCATCTCTGTTACGGCCTGCCTCCTGCCGCTGATGCGCTGCGGGACCTCGATGCCGAGTGCCTCGTCATTCGATTCCTCATAGTCACCACCGACCCCGATTTGTGTATCTTTTGCTGTCGAATGCGCCAAGTCCAGCCGGTCCTGGACCACCTCAAGTTCGACTACACAAAACTCCAAGTCCAAAGACTACCATGGCCATGATCTCACCCAGTACCACTACGGGTTCGTCAAGACCGCAAGTACCCTTTTGATCGCCAGGACCGAGACCCCAAGTTCGGCTACATGTTGCTGCTCCGATCGAGACCGCCAAGTACCATGACGGTCCGTCAAGTTCCACAAGATACTAAGTACCGCTACCCTCGACCCGAACATCTACGAACCCTGTACGTCGCGACAGTTGCCAAAGACCGTCGGGTGAACAACTACCGTCGCCACGAGAAAGACAACTTCCCACAACGACCCGTGAACAACTACTTCCACGACGACCGTGTACCACTACCATCGCCAGAACGCCTACTTCCTTTACCGAACTTGAACCACTTCGTAATTGCACTTCTGGGAAGGTATAACCACCGGAGCGATGCCCATGAACCCTATGCATGTGATGTATTGTATGAGATACCCATGTTTGCACCATGATCGAATCGCTGCTTGCTCGGTCCTCCTCGTTTGCCGCTAACCCGTGGAAACCCGGTTACCGGGATCACCCCACCATCTTGCATGACACGCTCATGTCACTTTTCCTTTTGCACCGATATCTCCATGAGCTACCGGAACCGATATGTTGCCGTGGCATCATTTTCGGATTCGTTGCCGTGGAACCCCTTTCTTTCCACCACGGTGACAAATGCTTCATAATGCTCTTGTCAACTTTTAATAAAAATTGCATAAACTTGTCCACGACATCCGCATCATGATAAAAACAATTAAAAATGTTTACATTGTTGTTGCAATAAATTACTAAGGCATATGGGGATTTACCGGATTCGTTATTTGTTATATCCGGTCCCATTTAAATTGTTTAGATGGTGTAGTTTTGTTATGCCTCACCTCTTGCCTTGTTTAACAACATTTAATATTGTTGAGTACCTAAACGAGAGAGAACTAAATAATTGATGTGGTGTTCCGTCAATATGCAACTCGTTGCATATTGAGCTCCACTTAACTTGTAGTTTTGTTTGTGCCCTTTGCCATGCCATGCATATTTAAACCTGACATGCGTCATACTTGGTTGTGCATCATGCTATGTTTATGTGGTGGTTGTTTACTTTGTTGTTTGCTTCTTTCCGGTGTTGCTCCTTCGGGTTAGTTCCGATAACGTCGTGTTTGTGAGGATCCGTTCAACTACGTCCGCTTTGTCTTCTTCATGGACTCGTTCTTCTTCCTTGCGGGATCTCAGGCAAGATGACCATACCCTCGAAATCACTTCTATCTTTGCTTGCTAGTTGCTCGCTCTTTTGCTATGCCTATGCCGCGATACCTACCACTTGCTTACCATGCCTCCTATATTGTTGAGCCAAGCCTCTAACCCACCTTGTCCTAGCAAACCGTTGTTTGGCTATGTTACCGCTTTGCTCAGCCCCTCTTATAGCGTTGTTAGTTGTAGGTGAAGATTGAAGTTTGTTCCTTGTTGGAACATGGATATTTGTTGGGATATCACAATATCTCTTATTTAATTAATGCATCTATATACTTGGTAAAGGGTGGAAGGCTTGGCCTTATGCCTGGTGTTTTGTTCCACTCTTGCCGCCCTAGTTTCCGTCATATCGGTGTTATGTTCCCGAATTTTGCGTTCCTTACACGGTTGGGTTATAATGAGAACCCCTTGACAGTTCGCCTTGAATAAAACTCCTTCAGCAATGCCCAACATTGGTTTTACCATTCGCCACCTAGCCTTTTCTTTCCCTTGGGTTCTGCAGACTCAAGGGTCATCTTTATTTAAACCCCCTGGGCCAGTGCTCCTCTAAGTGTTGGTCCGACCGAGTAGACTGCGGGGCCACCTCGGGTCAACTTGAGGGTTGGTTTTACTCTTATGATGTCTCATCTGAGTGTGCCCTGAGAACGAGATATCTGCAGCTCCTATCGGGACTTGTCGGCACATTCGGGCGGTGTTGCTGGACTTGTTTTACCATTGTCGAGGATGTCTTGTAACCGGGATGCCGAGTCTGATCGGATTGTCTTGGGAGAAGGAATATCCTTTGTTGACCGTGAGAGCTTGTGATGGGCTAAGTTGGGACACCCCTGCAGGGATTGAACTTTATAGGAGGCATGGTTATGGGCAGATGGGAATTTGTTAATGTCCGGTTGTAGAAAACCTTGACACTTAACTTAATTAAAATGCATCAACCGCATGTGTAACCGTGATGGTCTCTTTCCGGCGGAGTCCGGGAAGTGAACACGGTGTTGGAGTTATACTTGACATAGGTTGTTCTAGGATCAATTCTTGATCATAGTTTCTCAAACGTGCTTTGCCTTCTCTTCTCGCTCTCATTTGCGTATGTTAGCCACCATATATGCTAGTGCTTGCTGCAGCTCCACCTCATACCTTTTCCCTACCTATAAGCTTAAATAGTATTGATCGCGAGTGTGTGAGATTGTTGAGTCCCCGTGACTCACCAGATACTTCCAAAACCAGTTTGCAGATGCCCATGAAACCGTGCAGGTGAAGCAACTGAGCTCAAGGAGGAGCTCGATGAGATTCGCGTTCGTTATGTTGTTCCGTTTCCAGTTGATCAGTAGTGGAGCCCAGTTGGGGTCGATCGGGGATCTGTGTAGCATTTGGGGTAGTCTTCTTTTATTTTGATTCCGTAGTCGGACCTTGTGTGTATCTGGATGATGTAATGCTTTATTCATGTATTGTGTGAAGTGGTGATTGTAAGCCAACTATGTATCTCTTTCCCTTATGTATTACATGGGTTGTGTGAAGATTACCTCACTTGCGACATTGCTTTCAATGCGGTTATGCCTCTAAGTCGTGCTTCGACACGTGGGAGATATAGCCGCATCGAGGGCGTTACAAGTTGGTAATCAGAGCCTTCCCGACTTAGGAGCCCCCTGCTTGATCGAATCGCTGGCGTTGTTGAGTCTAGAAAAATGTTTTTGAGTCTTTTAGGTTTATATATATCGGAGAGTAGGATTCTTTTTACTCCTCAGTCCCTTCGTCGCTCTGGTGAGACATCCTGACGTGGAGTTTTGACTCTTCTCTTATCAAATTTCACTAAAAAAATTTAGGATCACGCGGGTATCTTGGAATCGTTCCGATGGTTTTGTGACGAGAACATTGTTCTTGGTTCCTCCTGACATTTAGGGGTTGTGGCAGTGTCCCGAGGAGTTGAGCTCCGAGGTGTTGTCGTCACAATTTTATCGTTGCAATTCTGGAATACCTGATTTTTATTCGCTGACATTGAAAATCTCTTTTATGCAATTGTTGGTGAGATAACCTCGATGCCACCCAGTACTGGGGCGGGAGTTCGGGAGTATTGCCATAACTTGTATAATGGATGCCTTTCGAAGGTTGAGGTAAATGATTTCCGAAGGTTTCTTGGTTTTGTGTTGAAAGATGGATACAACTGGATGTAGGATTTGCTAGAATTGGGTGAGATATTATGCTTCCCCTGTATCCCCAACACCTGATTGCATAACCGGAAAGTTTCGGGAGTTTATAAGTGGGAATTCAAGTAGCTCTTAGGATATCTTTCCGACAGATGTATGATATGAAATTGGGGTTCGATGTCTAGTGGTCCGCCTATCCATGGTTGGTTTTACAGTGGTCTCGTTGTGTCTTACAAAGTCCTTGGCTATGCCGACTTGGGGATGCTTCGTATGTCATGTGCACTGCCTTGTACATGATGGTGCTATACGATCGAGCCCGTGTAGGCCCCACCACGAAAACTTCGGACGAAATCTCTATCATATGTTTGTTCCGGCTTATTTTGCAAGCCAATCCTTTGTTTTGTTTTGAGTTGTGGTATTTGAGTTGCTTCGAAGTCAAATGTTGATTCCATACCTTGCATAAGCGGTGTTCTCATATTTCTATGTGAATACTAATCCTTCTCTGTCATAGAGTTTGTCTTTTCAAGTTCTTGTCAACCGATGTGCTTCTCTTCAAGTGGATCCGATAATTTCAACATTCGCAAGATCAACTCAAGAATTCTCAACGGTGTTTTTCCCACCCTCCCACCCTTTTTCATCGAGGACTCAAATTTCTTAATCAAGTATCCTTTTATCCTTGTGAAGTCTCTCCATTCTTTTCCGTCAATATTCTTACCCGGTGATTCTCATGATGATCCTAACGGAGCCTCAAGTTCATCATTATTTGCTCTTGTCTTCTCCGGTGGACTGAACTCAAGATTTTGTGTTGATCATATCCTTTTTCCTCATTTCAAATGCTTTCCCATACCGGTGCACCTCATAATAATTCACTTACTCGCTATTCAATTGTTCCGGAGTGCCGAGAATATCTCAGAAGATTCAAGTTTCCATTCTCAATTCGTTCAAGCTTTTTGCGAGGAAGTTACCTCATTCAAGCCATTTATTTCAACTGGCACACTCTCTCTTTTAAATCGTTCAACGGTGTTTCTTTTGAGTGAGCCCTAACCCACATGTCTTTTTCCAGGATCTTATCTGACTCTTATAATTTTCCTAGAGCTATTCTAAATTCTTTCAAATTTGATGTAAGAAGGATTTATCATCGGTCATATGTATTTCTCCAAGATCTTTCAAATTCTTCATTCCGGAGTGCCTCAATAATTAATGGTGTTGTTTCTCGTCATCATTCTCAGATTGTAAGACCGAGGAAGAGTTCCTCTCTGATCTTATCCGTTCTCTCAGAGATTCATGGTTCTAGTTCGATGCAATCCTCTCATAGTTGTTTTTGGATTGTGAGAATAATTTTCACCTATACGAAGAAATTTAGGATTCTTTTCAGTTTGATTCCCCGAAGCCCATCATCTCAGAATTATTCATTCCAGCTTTCAGCTATCATTCTCCAAATCTTGCCGGTGCATCATTCAAGTATTCTCTTATGAGCTCGTGATCTCTTCGTTCACTTGTATCTAAATTCTCTCAAGCATCTTCGTTTCATTTGCTAATTCTTCCCAGTGTTTTCCTTATATTTTATTTGTTCATTTTCAATTCTTACGGTGGTTCGGTCAAGAGTTCTCTTCATTCGTTATCATATCAATTCATTCGTTGTTTCAATCCTACAGGTGGATCATTGGAGACTTTCTCAAGTTTGCGCTATTTCTATCTTAATCCTTTCTACGAGCATAAGTTGTATTCAATCCATTGCTTCTCATCAAGTTAATTGGTGAAGGATATGCATAACATAATTCTTATTCTTGTTTCATCGAGTAAATTCAATTCATGCTTTCCGGAGTGGTTCATCATATCACATTCTCGGTTCGAGATGCTTTATCTTTTCTTACCGGAGTTCTTCATGGAGACTCTACATGATGGGTCATAAAGGATTTAATTCCTTCTCGAAGTTTTTCATCGAGATTCTTTTCTAAGGAGCTCAAGTATTCTTCATCTTGCATTCCGGAGTACAATTCGTTCTATCTTATCTTTTGAGATGGTGTTATGTCATTCTTGATGATTTTCCTTCGTGTTTCATGTCTCACAAGTTATCAATAATGAGTTATTTTAAATCCATCAATCTCGTCATTGGAGGTATCTTGTGTCATGTTTCACCTAAAGCCTTCCCTAAGGATTATTGCTATTTATGGTGCTTATAAATGACCTAAGTTCTTCATTTATCCTCCCGGTGAAATAAGTTTCTCATCTCCTTGTTCATATCTATCCAATCTATTGTTTCAGTTAGTGGCAGAATTTCACCTCATAATTTTGGGATGTTTTCCATAAGCCCACTACAAGCTTATTCGTTTCGTTGTTGGTTTTCCAACAACTCCGTTATAATTTTCTTGGAAGGGTGTTTTCCAAGCTCAATTGTGGTACAAGTTAACATTTTCTTCTCAATTCTTTCATTTCCAACGATCTAGCTTCTATTCTTTCTCCCAGGGGCTTTGTGATGTTGCACTTTTCAATCATCATCTTGAATTGCGAGGATTGTTTTCTTTTCATGCTTATCAATTTAACCAGAGTGTTGTGTCCTCTGCTCAACTTCTTTTCTCCTTATAAAGTCTTGCATCTCTTTTCAACCGGAGTGTTGTCGTAATTGATCTTTATCGTTCCTTGTACATCTTGTTTCAACCGGAGTGCTTGCATGTACTTATTGTCCATTGCAACCTTTTTTTATGTCTTTCAACCTACAAGGTTTCCGTAATGTTCCTTGTTCCTCTTTTCCAACGGAGTGTTTTCAACTTTGAACATCTTCATCGTTTTTCTTTCTTTCAATTTGTGTAACCTTTCAAGGTTCTTTGGTCTCACTCCTTTGTCAAAGAAGCAACTTAGTTTTACCTCTTCTCTTCCTCTTATGTTTCCCCTCAGGTGCCATCCTAGATCTCGGGACGAGATCCGCTCGTAGTGGTGGAGTGTTGTAATGCCCCAAGACCGGACCTCCAGATGCCTTCCATGTTTTTCGAGTTTCGTCGGGTGGTTTGTTTGGTTCGTTGCATTCTTTTTTTTGCATCATGTGCATTGCATCATGTCATCATGACATCATGTCTTTAATCTTTCCAACTCAACTATATAAATTGCATGGATCTTCGGTCCATTTAAATCGAGGGAATTCACATGGTGAGTTCTCTTTATAACATATCCTCCTAATATTTAGGGAGCTATTATAAAATATTCCATTAGCTTGGAATAACCCATAACACAATTGCACTACTCTTCAACTCTTCTTTTATCCGACTCAACTTCATATACTTCCTTGTCATCTCTCACTCAAGCCATACCCATGCATCATCACCTCTCACTTCCTTCTTCTTTCATGTCTTTGGCAAGTGACTTTATTCCTCCTCCATTAATGTTCATATTTTCCCTATAAATCTTGCCTCTTTCCTACACCCTCTCTGCCAGATTTCATCCCATTCGAATTTGTTTTGGTCAGGCTCAAAAAAGATTGGAGTTTGAGAATAATCCAAACTCTAATTATTTTTCTACCTTCTAAAAATGCCAGAGCAAATTATTCAAACCCTACATAAATCCAGGGTTCCAGATATATTTTTATATATCTCATATCCTTAACCAAAAAACCCTGGATTTTCCCCTTTGTTGATTGTTTATTTATATAAACTGAAAAATTAAAAGAAAGGAAAGACCCCTTACTTACTCAGCTACTCGCTGGGCCTCTCCTTTCCATCCGGCCCATCCACTTCCGAGGCCCAGCGTCCAGTGGCCCAAGGCCCAGGCGCCCCCCTTCTAACCCTGGGCCCCCCAAGCACCCTCCCTCTCCCAAGGCCCACCTAAACCCTTGCCTGCATCCCTCGATCCACATCTCCTCGATCCCCATCTCCCTCGCGCCGCCACCCACAGGACCCCGACGCGCACGTCTCCTCCCTGACTCTTCCTCGCCTATGCGCACCTCACGCCAGTGAGCACGTCGCCCCTCCGCGCGGCCCCCTTCCTCTGCTACTCCTCCTTCCACGCCCTGCTGCAGCTGCTCTTCCCGGCGTCGCCCGTCGCCGCCACCTGGCCACCTCGCGCGCACCGCGACCTATCTCTGCGCGTGCGCCGCCACGGGTCGGAGCTCGCCGGACCCGCGTGACATCGCCTCTGTCGCGCCTCCGTCTTCTTCTTCTGCTGCAGTGCGGCGCCACCGCAGTACCGCCCGGACGTTTGCATTGCTAACATCCTTGCCTCGCTGACCCGTCGCGTGGGCCAGCGACGAGCGCGTCGTTGACTCCGGTCAAGTCCCTGCGCCGGCGACCTCCGTCTCCAGCCGTTGCCGGCGAGCAAGCCGCTGCCGTCCACTTCGTCGTGTTCCCCTCCGCATGCGTCCGCCATGTTCCATCTCTGTTAGGGCCTGCCTCCTGCCGCTGATGCACTACAGGACCTCGATGCCGAGTGCCTCGTCGTTGGATTCCTCATAGTCACCACCGACCCCGATTTGTGTATCTTTTGCTGTCGGATGCGCCAAGTCCAGCCGGTCCAGGACCCCTCAAGTTCGACTACACAAAACTCCAAGTCCGAAGACTACCATGGCCATGATCTCGCCCAGTACCACTACGGGTTCGTCAAGACCGCAAGTACCCTTTTGATCGCCAGGACCGAGACCCCAAGTTCGGCTATGTGTTGCTGCTCCGATCAAGACCGCCAAGTACCATGACGGACCGTCAAGTTCCACAAGATATTAAGTACCGCTACCCTCGACCCGAACATCTACGAACCCTGTACGTCGCGACCGTTGCCAAAGACCGTCGGGTGAACAACTACCGTTGCCACGAGAAGGACAACTTCCCCCAACGACCTGTGAACAACTACTTCCACGACGATCGTGTACCACTACCGTCGCGAGAATGCCTACTTCCTTTACCGAACTCGAACCACATCGTAATTGAACTTTTGGGAAGGTATAACCACCGGAGCGATGCCCGTGAACCCTATGCATGTGATGTATTGTATGAGATACCCATGTTTGCACCATGGTCGAATCGCTGCTTGCTCGGTCCTCCTCGTTTGCCGCTAACCCATGGAAACCCGGTTACCGAGATCACCCCACCATCTTGCATGACACGCTCATGTCACTTTTCCTTTTGCACCGGTATCTCCATGAGCTACCGGAACCGATATGTTGCCGTGGCATCATTTTCGGATTCGTTGCCGTGGAACCCCTTTCTTTCCACCACGGTGACATATGCTTCATAATGCTCTTGTCAACTTTTAATAAAAATTGCATAAACTTGTCCACGACATCCGCATCATGATAAAAACAATTAAAAATGTTTACATTGTTGTTGCAATAAATTACTAAGGCATATGGGGATTTACCGGATTCGTTATTTGTTATATCCGGTCCCATTTAAATTGTTTAGATGGTGTAGTTTTGTTATGCCTCACCTCTTGCCTTGTTTAACAACATTTAATATTGTTGGGTACCTAAACGAGAGAGAACTAAATAATTGATGTGGTGTTCCGTCAATATGCAACTCGTTGCATATTGAGCTCCACTTAACTTGTAGTTTTGTTTGTGCCTTTTGCCATGCCATGCATATTTAAACCCGACATGAGTCATACTTGGTTGTGCATCATGCTATGTTTATGTGGTGGTTGTTTACTTTGTTGTTTGCTTCTTTCCGGTGTTGCTCCTTTGGGTTAGTTCCGGTAACGTCGTGTTTGTGAGGATCCGTTCAACTACGTCCGCTTTGTCTTCTTCATGGACTCGTTCTTCTTCCTTGCGGGATCTCATGCAAGATGACCATACCCTCGAAATCACTTCTATCTTTGCTTGCTAGTTGCTCGCTCTTTTGCTATGCCTATGTCGCGATACCTACCACTTGCTTACCATGCCTCCTATATAGTTGAGCCAAGCCTCTAACCCACCTTGTCCTAGCAAACCGTTGTTTGGCTATGTTACCGCTTTGCTCAGCCCCTCTTATAGCATTGTTAGTTGCAGGTGAAGATTGAAGTTTGTTCCTTGTTGGAACATGGATATTTGTTGGGATATCATAATATCTCTTATTTAATTAATGCATCTACATACTTGGTAAAGGGTGGAAGGCTCGGCCTTATGCCTGGTGTTTTGTTCCACACTTGCCGCCCTAGTTTCCGTCATATCGGTGTTATGTTCCCGGATTTTGTGTTCCTTACACGGTTGGGTTATAATGGAAACCCCTTGACAGTTCGCCTTGAATAAAACTCCTCCAGCAATGCCCAACATTAGTTTTACCATTCGTCACCTAGCCTTTTCTTTCCCTTGGGTTCTGCAGACTCAAGGGTCATCTTTATTTAAACCCCCTGGGCCAGTGCTCCTCTGAGTGTTGGTCCGATTGAGTAGACTGCGGGGCCACCTCGGGGCAACTTAAGGATTGGTTTTACTCGTAGTATGTCTCATCTGAGTGTGCCCTGAGAACGAGATATGTGCTGCTCCTATCGGGATTTGTCGGCACATTCGGGCTGTGTTGCTGGACTTGTTTTACCATTGTCGAGGATGTCTTGTAACCGGGATGCCGAGTCTGATCGGATTGTCTTGGGAGAAGGAATATCCTTCATTGACCGTGAGAGCTTGTGATGGACTAAGTTGGGACATCCCTGCAGGGATTGAACTTTTGAAAGCCGTGCCCGCGGTTATGGGCAGATGGGAATATGTTAATGTCCGGTTGTAGAAAACCTTGACACTTAACTTAATTAAAATGCATCAACCGCGTGTGTAACCGTGATGGTCTCTTTCCGGCGGAGTCCGGGAAGTGAAAACGGTGTTGGAGTTATGCTTGACGTAGGTTGTTCTAGGATCACTTCTTGATCATAGTTTCTCGAACGTGCTTTGCCTTCTCTTCTCGCTCTCATTTGCGTATGTTAGCCACCATATATGCCAGTGCTTGCTGCAGCTCCACCTCATACCTTTTCCCTACCTATAAGCTTAAATAGTCTTGATCGCGAGTGTGTGAGATTGCTGAGTCCCCGTGACTCACAGATACTTCCAAGACCAGTTTGCAGGTGCCGATGAAACCATGCAGGTGAAGCAACTGAGCTCAAGGAGGAGCTCGATGAGATTCGTGTTCGTTATGTTGTTCCGTTTCCAGTTGATCAGTAGTGGAGCCTAGTTGGGGTCGATCGGGGATCTGTGTAGCATTTGGGGTAGTCTTCTTTTATTTTGGTTCCGTAGTCAGACCTTGTGTGTATCTGGTGAAGGAAATATGCCCTAGAGGCAATAATAAAGTTATTATTTATTTCCTTATATCATGATAAATGTTTATTATTCATGCTAGAATTGTATTAACCGGAAACATAATACATGTGTGAATACATAGACAAACAGAGTGTCACTAGTATGCCTCTACTTGACTAGCTCGTTGATCAAAGATGGTTATGTTTCCTAACCATAGACATGAGTTGTCATTTGATTAACGTGATCACATCATTAGGAGAATGATGTGATTGACTTGACCCATTCCGTGAGCATAGCACTTGATCGTTTAGTTTGTTGCTATTGCTTTCTTCATAACTTATACATGTTCCTATGACTATGAGATTATGCAACTCCCGTTTACCGGAGGAACACTTTGTGTGCTACCAAACGTCACAACGTAACTGGGTGATTATAAAGGTGCTCTACAGGTGTCTCCGAAGGTACTTGTTGGGTTGGCGTATTTTGAGATTAGGATTTGTCACTCCGACTGTCGGAGAGGTATCTCTGGGCCCTCTCGGTAATGCACATCACTTAAGCCTTGCAAGCATTGCAACTAATGAGTTAGTTGCGGGATGGTGTATTACGGAACAAGTAAAGAGACTTGCTGGTAACTAGATTGAACTAGGTATTGAGATACCGACGATCAAATCTCGGGCAAGTAACATACCGATGACAAAGGGAACAATGTACCTTGTTATGCGGTCTGACCGATAAAGATCTTCGTAGAATATGTGGGAGCCAATATGAGCATCCAGGTTCCGCTATTGGTTATTGACCGGAGACGTGTCTCGGTCATGTCTACATTGTTCTCGAACCCATAGGGTCCGCACGCTTAACGCTACAATGACAGTTATATTATGAGTTTATATGTTTTGATGTACCAAAGCAGTTCGGAGTCCTGGATGAGATCGGGGACATGACGAGGAGTCTCGAAATGGTCGAGATGTAAAGATCGATATATTGGACGACTATATTCGGACATCGGAAAGGGTCCGAGTGATTCAGGTATTTTCGGGAGTACCGGGGAGTTACGGGAATTCGTATTGGGCCTTAATGGGCCATACGGGAAAGGAGAGAAAGGCCTCAAAGGGTGGCCGCACCCCTCCCCATGGGCTGGTCCGAATTGGACTAGCGAGGGGGCGCCCCCTTCCTTCCTTCTCCTTTTCCCTTCCCTTTCCTTCCCTCCTACTCCTACTACTTGGAAGGGCTCCTAGTTCTACTAGGAAAGGGGGAATCCTACTCCCGGTGGGAGTAGGACTCCCCTAGGGTGCGCCATAGAGAGGGTCGGCCCTCCCCCTCGTCCACTCCTTTATATACGGGGGCAGGGGGCACCCCAAAGACACAACAATTGATCTCTTGATCTCTTAGCCGTGTGCGGTGCCCCCTCCACCATAATCCACCTCGATCATATCGTAGCGGTGCTTAGGCGAAGCCCTGCGTCGGTAGAACATCATCATCGTCACCACGCTGTCGTGCTGACAAAACTCTCCCTCAACACTCGACTGGATCGGAGTTCGAGGGACGTCATCGAGTTGAACGTGTGCTGAACTCGGAGGTGCCGTGCGTTCGGTACTTGGATCGGTCGGATCGTGAAGCCGTACGACTACATCAACCGCGTTGTGCTAACGCTTCCGCTTTCGGTCTACGAGGGTACGTAGACAACACTCTCCTCTCTTGTTGCTATGCATCACCATGATCTTGCGTGTGCGTAGGAAAATTTTGAAATTACTACGTTTCCCAACAGTGGCATCCAAGCAAGGTTTTATGCGTTGATGTTATATGCACGATTAGAACACAAGTGAGTTGTGGGCGATATAAGTTATACTACTTACCAGCATGTCATACTTTGGTTCGGCGGTATTGTTGGATGAAGCGGTCCGGACCGACATTACGCGTACGCTTACACGAGACTGGTTCTACCGACGTGCTTTGCACACAGGTGGCTGGTGGGTGTCAGTTTCTCCAACTTTAGTTGAACTGAGTGTGGCTACGCCCGGTCCTTGCGAAGGTTAAAACAGCACCAACTTGACAAACTATCATTGTGGTTTTGATGCGTAGGTAAGAACGGTTCTTACTTAAGCCCATAGCAGCCACGTAAAACTTGCAACAACAAAGTAGAGGACGTCTAACTTGTTTTTGCAGGGCATGTTGTGATGTGATATGGTCAAGACATGATGCTAAATTTTATTGTATGAGATGATCATGTTTTGTAACCGAGTTATCGGCAACTGGCAGGAGCCATATGGTTGTCGCTTTATTGTATGCAATGCAATCGCGTTGTAATGCTTTACTTTATCACTAAGCGGTAGCGAAAGTCGTCGAAGCATAAGATTGGCGAGACGACAACGATGCTACGATGGTGATCAAGGTGTCGCGCCGGTGACAATGGTGATCATGACGGTGCTTTAGAGATGGAGATCACAAGCACAAGATAATGATGGCCATATCATATCACTTATATTGATTGCATGTGATGTTTATCTTTTATGCATCTTATCTTGCTTTGATTGACGGTGCCATTATAAGATGATCTCTCACTAAATTTCAAGATAAAAGTCTTCTCCCTGAGTATGCACCGTTGCCAAAGTTCGTCGTGCCCAGACACCACGTGATGATCAGGTGTGATAAGCTCTACGTCCATCTACAACGGGTGCAAGCCAGTTTTGCACACACAGAATACTCAGGTTAAATTTGACGAGCCTAGCATATGCAGATATGGCCTCGGAACACTGAGACTGAAAGGTCGAGCGTGAATCATATAGTAGATATGATCAACATGGTGATGTTCACCATTGAAAACTACTCCATTTCGCGTGATGATCGGTTATGGTTTAGTTGATTTGGATCACGTGATCACTTAGAAGATTAGAGGGATGTCTTTCTAAGTGGGAGTTCTTAAGTAATATGATTAATTGAACTTAAATTTATGATGAACTTAGTCCTGGTAGTATTAGCATATCTATGTTGTAGATCAATAGCTCGCGTTTAGCTCCCCTGTTTTATTTTGATATGTTCCTAGAGAAAACCAAGTTGAAAGATGTTAGTAGCAATGATGCGGATTGGATCCATGATCTGAGATTTATCCTCATTGCGGCACAGAAGAATTATGTCCTTAATGCACCGCTAGGTGACAGACCTATTGCAGGAGCAGATGCAGACGTCATGAACGTTTGGCTAGCTCAATATGATGACTACTTGATAGTTTAGTGCAACATGCTTAACAACTTAGAATCGGGACTTCAAAGACGTTTTGAACGTCATGGATCATATGGATGTTCCAGGAGTTGAAGTTAATATTTCAAGCAAATACCCGAGTTGAGAGATATGAAGTCTCCAACAAGTTCTATAGCTAAAAGATGGATGACAATAGCTCAAGCAGTGAGCATGTATTCAGATTGTCTGCGTACTACAATCGATTGAATCAAGTGGGAGTTAATCTTCCAGATAAAATAGTGATTGACAGAATTCTCTAGTCACCATCACCAAGTTAGTATAACTTCGTGATGAACTATAGTATGCAAGGGATGATGAAAACGATTCCCGAGCTTTTCATGATGATGAAATCGATGAAGGTAGAAATCAAGAAAGAGCATCAAGTGTTGATGATTAACAAGACCACTAGTTTCAAGAAAAAGGGCAAAGGGAAAGAAAGGGAACTTCAAGAAGAACGGCAAACAAGTTGCTGCTCAAGTGAAAAAGCCCAAGTCTAGTCCTAAGCCTGAGACTAAGTGCTTCTACTACAAAGGGACTGGTCACTAGAAGCAGAACTACCCCAAGTATTTGGTGGATAAGAAGGATGGCAAAGTGAACAAAGGTATATTTGATATACAGATTATTGATGTGTATTTTACTAGTGTTCGTAGCAACCCCTCGGTATTTGATACTGGTTCAGTTGCTAAGAGTAGTAACTTGAAACAGGAGTTGCAAAATGAACAGAGACTAGTTAAGGGTGAAGTGACGATGTGTGTTGGAAGTGGTTCCAAGATTGATATGATCATCATCACACACTCCCTATACTTTCGGGATTAGTGTTGAACCTAAATAAGTGTTATTTGGTGTTTGCGTTGAGCATGAATATGATTTGATCATGTTTATTGCAATACGGTTACTCATGTAAGTTAGAGAATAATTGTTGTTCTGTTTACATGAATAAAACCTTCTATGGTCATACACCCAATGAAAATGGTTTGTTGGATCTCGATCGTGGTAATACACATTTTCACAATATTGAAGCCAAAAGATGCAAAGTTAATAATGATAGTGCAACTTATTTGTGGCACTGCCATTTAGGTCATATTGGTGTAAAGCGCATGAAGAAAATCCATGCTGATGGGCTTTTGGAATCACTTGATTATGAATCAGTTGATGCTTGCGAACCATGCCTCATGGGCAAGATGACTAAGACTCCGTTCTCCGGAACAATGGAGCGAGCAATAGATTTGTTGGAAATCATACATACTGGTGTATGTGGTCCGATGAATATTGAGGCTCGCGGCAGGTATCATTATTTTCTGATCTTCACAGATGATTTGAGCAGATATGAGTATATCTACTTGATGAAACACAAGTCTGAAATATTTGAAAAGTTCAAAGAATTTCAGAGTGAAGTGGAGAATCATCGTAACAAAAATAAAAATTTCTACGATATGATTGCAGAAGTAAAATATTTGAGTTACGAGTTTGGCCTTCAGTTAAAACAATGTGAAATAGTTTCACTACTCACGCCACCTGGAACACCACAGTGTAATGGTGTGTCCGAACATCGTAACCGTGCTTTATTAGATATGGTGCGACCTATGATGTCTCTTACCGATTACCACTATCGTTTTGGGGTTATGCATTAGAGACAGCTACATTCACGTTAAATAGGGCACCATCTAAATCCGTTGAGATGACGCCGTATGAACTGTGGTTTGGCGAGAAAGCTAAGCTGTCGTTTCTTAAAGTTTGGGACTGCGATGCTTATGTGAAAAAGTTTCAACTTGATAAGCTCGAACCCAAATCGGAGAAGTAAAATCTTCATAGGTTACCCAAAAGAAAATGTTGGGTACACCTTCTATCACAGATCCGAAGGCAAGATATTCATTGCTGAGAATGGATCCTTCCTAGAGAAGGAGTTTCTCTCGAAAGAAGTGGGTGGGAGGAAAGTAGAACTTGATGATGTAACTGTACCTGCTCCCTTATTAGAAAGTAGTTCATCACAGAAATCTGTTCCTGTGACTACTACACCAATTAGTGAGGAAGCTAATGATGATGATCATGTAACTTCAGATCAAGTTACTACCGAACCTCATATGTAAACCAGAGTGGTACGGTAATCCTGTTCTGGAAGTCATGTTACTAGACCATGACGAACTTGCGAACTATGAGGAAGCGATGATGAGCCCAGATTCCGCGAAATGGTTTGAGGCCATGAAATCTGAGATGAGATCCATGTATGAGAACAAAGTATGGACTTTGATTGACTTGCCCAATAATCAGCGAGTCATTGAGATTAAATGGATCTTCAAGAGGAAGACGGACGTTGATAGTAGTGTTACTATCTACAAAGATAGAATTGTCACAAAAGGTTTTCGACAAGTTCAAGGTGTTGACTACGATGAGAGTTTCTCACTCGTATCTATGCTTAAGTCTGTCCGAATCATGTTAGCAATTGCCGCATTTTATGAAATCTGGCAAATAGATAAACAAAACTGCATTCCTTAATGGATTTATTAAAGAAGAGTTGTATATGATGCAACCAGAAGGTTTTGTCAATCCTAAAGGTACTAACAAAATATGCAAGCTCCAGCGATCCATCTATGGACTGGTGCAAGCATCTCGGAGTTGGAATATACGCTTTGATAAGTTAATCAAAGCATATAGTTTTATATAGACTTGCAAATGGATAAACAAAACTACATTCCTTAATGGATTTATTAAAGAATAGTTGTATATGATGCAACCAGAAGGTTTTGTCAATCCTAAAGGTACTAACAAAATATGCAAGCTCCAGCGATCCATCTATGGACTGGTGCAAGCATCTCGGAGTTGGAATATACGCTTTGATAAGTTAATCAAAGCATATAGTTTTATACAGACTTGCGGTGAAGCCTGTATTTATAAGAAAGTGAGTGGGAGCACTACAACATTTCTCATAAGTATATGTGTATGACATATTGTTGATCAGAAATAATGTAGAATTATTCTGCAAAGCATAAAGGAGTGTTTGAAAGGAGTTTTTCAAAGAAAGACCTCGGTGAAGCTGCTTATATATTGAGCATCAAGATCTATAGAGATAGATCAAGACGCTTGATAAGTTTTCAATGAGTACATACCTTGACAAGTTTTTGAAGTAGTTCAAAATGGAACAATCAAAGAAAGAGTTCTTGCCTGTGTTACAAGGTGTGAAATTGAGTAAGACTCAAAGCCCGATCACGGAAAAAGATAGAGAGAGAATGAGATTCATTCCCTATGCCTCAGCCATAAGTTCTATAAAGTATGCCATGCTGTGTACCAGATCTATTATATACCCTACACTGTTTTTGGCAAGGGGTACAATAGTGATCTAGGAGTAGATCACTGGACAACGGTCAAAATTATCCTTAGTGGAATAAGGATATGTTTCTCGATTATGGAGGTGACAAAAAGGTTCGTCGTAAAGGGTTACGTCGATGCAAATTTTGACACTGATCCAGATGACTCTAAATCTCAATCTAGATACATATTGGAAGTGGGAGCAATTAGCTAGAGTAGCTCCATGCAGAGCATTGTTGACATAGAAATTTGCAAAATACTTACGGATCTGAATGTGGCAGACCCGTTGACTAAACTTCTCTCACAAGCAAAACATGATCACACCTTAGTACTCTTTGGGTGTTAATCACATAGCGATGTGAACTAGATTATTGACTCTAGTAAACCCTTTGGGTGTTGGTCACATGTCGATGTGAACTATGGGTGTTAATCACATGCTGATGTGAACTATTGGTATTAAATCACATGGCGATGTGAACTAGATTATTGACTCTAGTGCAAGTGGGAGACTGAAGGAAATATGCCCTAGAGGCAATAATAAAGTTATTATTTATTTCCTTATATCATGATAAATGTTTATTATTCATGCTAGAATTGTATTAACCGGAAATATAATACATGTGTGAATACATAGACAAATAGAGTGTCACTAGTATGCCTCTACTTGACTAGCTCGTTGATCGAAGATGGTTATGTTTCCTAACCATAAACATGAGTTGTCATTTGATTAATGGGATCACATCATTAGGAGAATGATGTGATTGACTTGACCCATTCCGTGAGCATAGCACTTGATCGTTTAGTTTGTTGCTATTGCTTTCTTCATAACTTATACATGTTCCTATGACTATGAGATTATGCAACTCCCGTTTATCGGAGGAACACTTTGTGTGCTACCGAACGTCACAACGTAACTGGGTGATTATAAAGGTGCTCTACAGGTGTCTCCGAAGGTACTTGTTGGGTTGGCGTATTTCGAGATTAGGATTTGTCACTCCGACTGTCGGAGAGGTATCTCTGGGCCCTCTCGGTAATGCACATCACTTAAGCCTTGCAGGCATTGCAACTAATGAGTTAGTTGCGGGATGATGTATTACGGAACAAGTAAAGAGACTTGCCGGTAACGAGATTGAACTAGGTATTGAGATACCGACGATCAAATCTCGGGCAAGTAACATACCGATGACAAAGGGAACAACGTACGTTGTTATGCGGTCTGACCGATAAAGATCTTCGTAGAATATGTGGGAGCCAATATGAGCATCCAGGTTCCGCTATTGGTTATTGACCGGAGACGTGTCTCGGTCATGTCTACATTATTCTCGAACCCTTAGGGTCCGCACGCTTAACGCTACGACGACAGTTATATTATGAGTTTATATGTTTTGATGTACCGAAGGAGTTCGAAGTCCCGGATGAGATCGGGGACATGACGAGGAGTCTCGAAATGGTCGAGACGTAAAGATCGATATATTGGACGACTATATTCGGACATCGGAAAGGTTCCGAGTGATTCGGGTATTTTCGGGAGTACCGGGGAGTTATGGGAATTCGTATTGGGCCTTAATGGGCCATACGGGAAAGGAGAGAAAGGCCTCAAAGGGTGGCCGCACCCCTCCCCATGGGCTGGTCCGAATTGGACTAGGGAGGGGGGGCGCCCCCTTCCTTCTTCTCCTTTTCCCTTCCCTTTCCTTCCCTCCTACTCCTACTACTTGGAAGGGCTCCTAGTTCTACTAGGAAAGGAGGAATCCTACTCCCGGTGGGAGTAGGACTCCCCTAGGGCGCGTCATAGAGAAGGCCGGACCTCCCCCTCCCCTCCTCCACTCCTTTATATACGGGGGCAGGGGGCACCCCAAAGACACAACAATTGATATCTTGATCTCTTAGCCGTGTGCGGTGCCCCCTCCACCATAATCCACCTCGATCATACCGTAGCGATGCTTAGGCGAAGCCCTGCGTCGGTATAACATCATCATCGTCACCACGCCGTCGTGCTGACAAAACTCTCCCTCAACACTCAGCTGAATCGGAGTTCGAGGGACGTCATCGAGTTGAAAGTGTGTTGAACTCGGAGGTGTCGTGCGTTCGGTACTTGGATCGGTCGGATCATGAAGACGTACGACTACATCAACCGCGTTGTGCTATCGCTTCCGCTTTCGGTCTACGAGGGTACGTAGACAACACTCTCCTCTCTCGTTGCTATGCATCACCATGATCTTGCATGTGCGTAGGAAAATTTTGAAATTACTATGTTTCCCAACATCTGGATGATGTAATGCTTTATTCATGTATTGTGTGAAGTGGCTATTGTAAGCCAACTATGTATCCCTTTCCCTTATGTATTACATGGGTTGTGTGAAGATTACCTCACTTGCGACATTGCTTTCAATGCGGTTATGCCTCTAAGTCGGGCTTCGACACGTGGGAGATATAGCCGCATCGAGGGCGTTACATGCTCGATGTGGATGAAGCGGTATGTGCTAAGTACTTCACCATGATGTTGGAAGGAACAACTCGTACTTGGTTGAAAAGCTTACCAACTAACTCTGTTGGATCATGGGCTGAATTGAAGCACCGGTTTATCCAGAACTTCAAAGATACTTGTAAGCAGCCCATGTCAATTGTGGATCTGGCCGCCTGTGTCCAAGAGGAGGTGGAGTCCACGACCCATTGGGTCAAGCGGGTCTCAGCGATTTTGCATTCATCGGATCGTATCAATGCAGATACCGCAGTGCTAACGTTGGAGGGCAATTGCCATTTTCTGCCGCTCAAACAGAAGTTAGGAAGGCTCAAACGTCACTGCAATGATATGTCAACGCTTATGGCCGCTTTGGTTAAGTACGCCGATTCAGATAATACCAAAGACCCTGACTTAGAGGACGACAAACCGGGGAAAGGGAAAAAGAACGGCAACGCCAAGGGTCAGCAGCATAACCCGGCAGGCCACGGGAACAGTCATAAGCGCAAGGCCAACAACAACTTGGACTTTGTTGCTAACACCAATGCTCAGGAGAATGGCCAGCACCGTAAGGGCAAGCAACCCTAGAGGGGCGGAGGTTCAGGCCCCAATTTGGAGCGCCTGTTAAATCAACCCTGTGCAAAGCATTGATAATGGCCTGTCCAAAGCATGGATCAAAGGAGGAGCCACCATCGCATCTTTGGAAGGACTGTTATATCGTGCGAGATTTCAAGAACTCCAATATGTTCCAGTATGATAATGGCCTGCCCGGCCGTTTAGGAGGTGGTTTCCATGGGTCGGGTTACGGAGGTGGCAGTTCCGGTTCAGGATTTCAAGGCAATCAAACCGGACACATCAATCAAGGGCACCAAGGCAACTAGGGTACAAGCATCAGGGGAACCAGCAGCAGCAGCAGTCGGGTTATCAGAGCAATCCTAATCAGCTAAATAGTGGGCAATATCATGTCTTCACCACTAGCTTGTGTAAGCGTGATCAGAAGCTTCACAAGAGGGCAGTAAACTCTGTTGAACCGGCAGTGCCTCAATATTTGCGCTGGTCTGAGCAACCCATTTTATGGAGTAGAGAGGATCACCCACCCTGGGTTGACAATCCGGGTCACTTGGTCCTAGTGGTGGCACCTCAAGTTGGGGGATATAAGTTCACGAAGGTACTCATGGATGGGGGAAGCAGTATCAACATTCTATACTATGATACCTTCCGTCGTATGGGGTTGACAGATAAGAGTCTTAAACTGTCAAACACTGTTTTTCACGGTGTGGTGCCTGGCAAGTCTGCATCCAGTAGGCAAGATAGCCTTAGAGGTGGCTTTTGGAGATGACTATGATTCAAGGTCAGAAACATTGACTTTTGAGGTGGTGAAAATCAAAAGTCCGTATCACGCTTTGTTCGGACGACCGGCTTATCCTAAGTTCATGGCGAGGCCATGTTATGTTTATCTACAGCTTAAAATGCCAGGTCATAAGGGGACCATCACAGTGCACGGAAGCAGGAAGATCGGTTTGAAATGTGAGGAAGGTGATGCGGCTTATGCTGAGTCGGTTTGTGCCACGGAGGAATTGAAGTTTTATAAGGACCAAGTTGATCCAGCAGATATGACTTCTTTGAAAAAGCCAACTACGGAACACGGTCCGGTGTTGAAGTTTAAATCGGCCACAGATACGAAGATGGTTGATTTCGTTCCTGGTGATTCATCCAAGCAGTTCAGCATCAGCGCTAAGCTGGATCCCAAATAGGAAAGCGCGCTCATCGAGTTCATCCATGAGAACCGGGACATCTTTGCATGGAAACCTTCTGACATGCCAGGTGTACCGAGGGAACTTGCTGAGCACACACTTAACATTGATCCTAAGTTTAAACCGGTCCAGCAGTTTCTCCGCCGCTTCAATGAAGAAATGCGTAAGGCTATCGGTGAAGAGGTAGCTCGGTTGTTGGCCGCAGGGTTTATCGTGGAAGTCTTTCACCCAGAGTGGTTGGCTAATCCCGTGCTGGTTCTTAAGAAAAACGGCACTTGACGTATGTGTGTAGATTACATAGATTACACAGACTTGAACAAAACTTGTCCTGCAGAGCCCTTTGCCCTCCCTTGTATTGATCAGATCATTGATGGTACGGCGGGTTGTGACCGTTTGTGTTTTCAGGATGCTTACTCTGGTTATCATCAGATCAAAATGGCAGTTAAGGACCAAGAGAAGACAACTTTCATCACTCCCTTTGGAGCCTTCTGCTATGTCTCCATGCCCTTTCGGCTCAAGAGTGTGCAGGCGACTTATCAACGCTGTGTTCAGAATTGTCTTCATAAGCAGATTGGGCGCAATGTTCATGCATATGTGGATGATATTGTGATAAAGTCCAGGAAGGAGGAAACATTAATAGACGATTTGAGAGAAACCTTTGACAACCTCCGGGTTTACAAGATGATGCTCAATCCGGAAAAGTGTGTCTTTGGTGTACCGGCACGCAAACTCTTGGGTTTTCTAGTGTCAAATAGAGGCATTGAGGCTAATCCGGAAAAAATTTCAGCAATTACATCTTTGGCTAAACCGGCGTGTATCAATGACGTTCAACGTCTGGCTGGACGAATTGCGGCTTTGAGCCGGTTTATCAGTCATCTTGGGGAGAAGGCTATCCCTTTATATCAGATGCTCAAGAAAACAGATAATTTTGTCTGGAGCGAGGCAGCTGATAAAGCGTTTGAGGATCTGAAGAGGCAGTTAGCTGAACCGTCTGTGCTGGCAGCACCGATCGATAAGGAGCCGTTATTGCTATATGTGGCTGCTAATGCCCAAGTTGTTAGCGTGGCCATTGTAGTGGAGCGCAAGGAAGCTGGCAAGGAATATCCGGTTCAACGGCCGGTTTATTATATCAGTGAGGTGCTCATTGAGTCAAAGCAGAGGTATCCACATTGGCAGAAGCTAGTGTATGGAGTGTTTATGGCAAGCCAGAAGCTTAAACACTATTTTCAGGGTCATCCTATCACAGTGGTCAGTTCAGCCCCTCTGGGAGATATCATTCAAAACAAAGAAGCAAAGGGTCGAATTGCCAAATGGGCTATTGAGCTTGGACCTCACGGGCTCAAGTACACACCTCGCACATCGATCAAATCCCAAGAACTCGTGGACTTCATCAATGATTGGACGGAGTTGCAGGCACCAGAGGAGAAGCCAGATAATACGTACTGAACTATTCACTTTGATGGATCCAAACAGTTGGAGGGCTCGGGGGATGGAGTCATACTAACTTCACCAAGAGGTGACAAGTTTTGTTATATCCTCCGTTTAATGTTCCCTTGTACTAACAATGCAGCTGAGTATGAGGCTTTGCTCCACGGTCTACGGATGGCTAAGGAAATGAACTTAAGCCGGGTCAAGTGCTTTGGGGATTCAGATCTGGTGGCTCAACAGGTGTCTGGCACTTGGGATTCTAAAGACCCACTCATGGCTGCATATCGACGAGAGGTGGACACAGTGGCTGGTCACTTCAAGGGTTATCAGGTGGACCATATAGACCGGCGAAAGAATGAAGCGGCGGACGCTTTAAGCCGCCTTGGTTCTCAGCGTAAACCGGTCCCACCAAATGTCTTTCTTGATGTGCTGCATAATCCGTCGGTCAAAGTACCAACAGAGGAGTTGGCTATTCCTGACCCGGAGGATCAATCAGTGGCCGCTTTGCATATTATACCAGATTGTACAATCCCATACCTGGCTTACATGAACCGGGGTGAGTTACCAGAGGATGAAACCTCGGCCCGGCAGATAATCCAGCGTTCCAAATCAATGACTATACTCAACGGAGAATTGCATCGTTACAGCGTTTCAGGGGCAATTCAGTGTTGTGTTTCTCCTCAGGAGGGTTGTGTGATTTTGCGAGAAATCCATGAAGGGGATTGTGGTCACCACGCCGGTTCAAAGTCCTTGGTGGATGAAGCTTTTCGCCACGGTTTTTACTGGCTAACAGCTCATGCTGATGCGGAGGATTTAGTCAAGAGATGTGACGGTTGCCAAAAATTCGCACGCCGTGCTCACATTACGGCTCAGGAGGTTGAGGATGATTCCAATCACATGGCCGATTGTGACTTGAGGGCTTGATATGGTTGGACACTTTAAGCGCTCCAAGGACAAAAAGACCCACTTATTAGTGACAGTTGATAAATTCACCAAATGGGTGGAAGCAGAGCCAGTCAGTAAGTGTGATGCGGCCACGGCGATTCAATTCATCAAAAATGTGATATGCCGGTTTGGCTTTCCACACAGTATTATAACTGATAATGGTATTAATCTGTCAAAGGGAGAGATGGAGGAATTTTGCCAACATGAGCACATCCGGCTTGATATAGCATCAGTGGCTCACCCCCAATCTAATGGTCAAGCGGAGAGGGCAAATCAAGAAATTTTGAGAGGTATTAAACCCCGGCTTATGGTTCCTTTGAAGCGGACACCGGGTTGTTGGGGGGAGGAATTACCTTCTGTGTTATGGAGCATCAACACCACACCTAACAGATCGACGGGTTACACACCTTTCTTCATGGTTTATGGAGCGGAGGCGGTTCTCCCTAGTGACATCCGTCATGACTCGCCCCAGGTGGCAGCTTATGTTGAAGCGGATAATGAGACAACACGTCAGGATTCTCTGGACCTGTTAGATGAGGAGTGTGATCTTGCAGCAGCACGTTCGGCGATTTATCAACAGGATCTCCGACGTTATCATAGCCGCCGGGTTAAGACCAGAACCTTTCAAGAGGGCGATTTGGTGCTCCGGCTCATCCAGGATCAAACTGATATGCACAAATTATCCCCACCTTGGGAAGGACCTTTTGTGGTCAACAAGAATCTGCACAACGGGTCATACTACCTCGTTGATGTTCGAGAGCACAAAGACTCACGTAAATCGAAGGAGGAGACCAAGCGGCCGTGGAACATAGCTCTTCTTCGGCCTTACTATACTTGAGCCATAGGCTCTTCATATGTACATATTTATGACGATGTATATATTATATAATAAACCAGAGCCTCCATTAAAACAGGGTCTCTGTTCTTTTTACATCATGTGTGTGCTTACAAGAGTTTCTACTGACAAAGCGGAGTTTTCTTCTGTTAAACCGATCTCTGCAGCCACACGGATATAAATAAAATCACTAGGGGGCTTGGTCATATCTGAACCATAGCTACACCTCTTGATTGGTTTGAAACCACAAAGGGATATCATTAGGGGGCTTGGTTGTTATCACACCATAGCTACACCTCTTGATAGGCGTTTAGCCACAAAGGAAATTACGTGGGGCCAAAGAGAGTGTTGCACAAAGCACAAACTCAAACATGGGCACCCACTAAGCACAGCTCACAAAGTTACTTGGGGGCTCTTTGTGCAAAGCAACAAAGAGTTTGAAAGGACCCTTGTAATTGGCTATCAAGCCACGGCTTGGAAGCCTGGTGTATTCACCTAAAACCCTGGGTTAACCTGCCTTCATCAAGTAAGCCACTCCTATCCAGGGAATCCTGGTATGACCCGCCGAACGTTTGACAAGTCAATCTTATATAGACCCTGAACTTGTCAAAGTTAAAACGACGATTGGTTAATTGGAGGCCCATCTTAAAAGGCTTTGTTAAATGGTTTAACTCAGAGGCCTGGCAGCCCATGAAAAGCCTTGATTTGGAGCCTGGCAGCTCGTAAAAAGCCTTGCATATTTATTTTTTGAATCTTATTTGCTAAGTTTTTTGACTTTATTGAGGTTCATAATGTCTTATGATAAACCGGTGTCCTTGACCCGGCTTGGCTCTCAACTATAAGTTGTCAGTACATGATCAGTTACAAACCGGCGTTCTTTACCCCCGGTCTGGTTTGACTAAATCACCAGTGCTATAAAGAAAACCCGGTGATTCTTATATCCTGGTACGGTTTATTATCATAATCCGGCAAAATAAGGACGAAGTTATCAACACTCCAGGTTGGTGTTAGCACCCTTACCATACAAGCAGTTGGTCAATCAATGAGGTATGTTGCACATATTACTTTTTATACAAAAACTTTGCTCATTCATCTAAGTATTGTATATTTGTTGAGCATCATAACCCGTCCAGTGGTAAACCGCTAGGACACTTTTCAAGTTCTTGTATCCAGGAACACAACTCCTTCTGGGTTAAGCATAAATCGATCCCAAAAGGTAGAGCAAGTTTTCACATCATCAAAGCGTCACAAAACATGCTCGATGGCATGACAACTAAAGGAGTTTTTGCTATCCTATTACATGAAGCTTTCAAACGGCTCCAATTGAATAGTTGTTTTTAAACATTGGCACGCAATAACTGGTAAACCGGCTGCCGGTTTAAGATGCTTCGTCTGGATGGTTTGACGGTTGCGGGTCAGTTGGTGCGACCACTTCTTCTTCATCCCTCCCAGACGTTGGAAATCAACCGTTGACCAATCGATTCCAGCTAAAACTTGAAACATGACTTCTTCATGGATAAGGCTGGAGGGGTTAATATCAGGAGCAAAGGTATGCTTACGGATTGGAAGCACAAGTTCTTCGGCTTCATGGATTTCGGTAGGCTGTCTCTTCCCTTCAGCGTCATAAGCCGGTTGGAAATGAGACAAGTCTGTGTCCTCTGCCAGTTTGCTGGCTATTGGCCGCATTTCTTTGGTCAGCCTTCGGAGGTCATCATTGTTGAAGTTTGAACCATCCTCCTTTACACCTAGATATCCATTAATAATGTCCTCCGCTTCAAGATCAGGGATCCATGCCTTGGCTCTGATTAGTTCGGTTAATGCGCCTGCTCTTGCAACTGCCTTCTTCAGTTCGGTAATCCGGGCTGGTAACATGGCCAGCTTCTCAAGAGTCTCCTTTATCAATGATGGTGCCGGTTTATTGTAAGCTGCAGTACAAATAGCCCGCTGGGACCCAGAGTACAACTGTTCAATCAAAGTATATGCCGCTTTAAGCTTCATCCGCATATCTGTGCCCAGATGAGCAATACGAGTGCCTGTGACGGTTTCAAATCAATGTTCTGATCAATGATAAGATTCAGTGAATTGGATAAACTGCACAAGGAGATACTTACCAAAGACAGCGGAAGTCATGGCATTGATTTGCCGTTTCAAACCATCTAGTTCATCTACAACTGGTTTCAGGGCTGCTTCAGCGTCTTCAGCTTTTTTGGTTAAACCGGCTTTCTCGGTTTCCCAGTCAGCACGATCTTTATTAAAAGACTCTTTCAGCTTTTCCATTGCTGTCAGGGCTTTGGTCAGCTCCTCTTTAGCTTTCGCAGCTTCTGCTTGTTGGGACTTCACATTCTCTTGCAAATCAGCGGTACGGGCATCTCTATTGCTTAGTTCGTCCTACAACAATGAAGAAATGTCAAACAACAGGATATATATTTTCTAAAGTACAAAGCGTATAACAAGTTATGCACTTCGTACTTGGGGGCTAATGCCTATTTGCTCTAATTCACTACATCTTTTCTAAAGTCTCCAGAACAATGCAAGCATTATCCTTGACACTTGGGGGCTAATGTACATCTGTTCAAAACAGACGCATTGATTAAAACTTGGATTACCTTGCAAAGCTAAACCGGCCTTTGGGGGCTATATCATTACATTGGTAAAGTATCGGCCTTGGTTTTCACTAAGGACCTAACATTTTGAGGGTCAGTGGGAGAGACTTAAAGTATTACAAAGACCCGGTTCACGATTAAAATCATAAAACGGCCCTTGGGGGCTACTTGGGCTGGCATATCAACTTTGGAATCAAGAAATAAAGGGAGATAAAAATACCTCTTAGCGTTCCTTCATCAAATTCACTAAACCGGCTTCATAGTCACGGTTTGAGTGCAGACGGTTTAAGAAACCGGAGTGAAGCTCTGCAGCGTTGAGATGGGTATAACTTGATAAGTCAGTACTCCATTTGCCCTTTTCCCTAGCAGCACGCTCTTCTTTGGCACTATGTTGGGCCAAGACTACGGGATGGCCCGGAGAGCTGTGGCCCATACCAGTAATGATAACATCATCTCCTTGGCCTTCAGTGGTTTGCGGGTGATGACGGAGTTTCAGTATCTCTCGTAGGACTAGCCCGGTTTGGAGCTGTCGGTTCAGCGTCAGTCACGGCAGGGTCAGCTTCTGGTGGTTCATCAGTATTCCGATCTTGAAGGGGCGGTTCATCAGAGGCGGCTTCAGGATGAGGACCCTCCGGTTCACGAGTTTGGTCCGGCTCACCTCTCTGCTCTTCTTCAAAAACTGCCTGGTTTTCTGATGGATTGTTGACCCGAGCTTTCTTGCTGGGTCTGGCTTTGGCTCTGCAAATAAATTAAAAGAGGGTTAGCATCTTATTCAAGATTTGTAACGCATTGGAAGAAGGAGTTTGAAAACTTACCCAGCCACAGTTTTTAGAGGAGGGAGTTGGGTTGCTGTCGACTCGCCAGAGGATGAGGGAGGTGTCACCTAATAATTTGAATCGGACATATTAATAGGTTGTCTGAAATAACCTGCCTTGGGATAAGAATGGTCAGAAGTGGAAGAGACCTCAAACTGGCGCTTCCGAGCCGGAGTATCAGGTAAATCGGCCAAAGTGACCCGTTGGCCACTGTGCCGGGTTGTCGGGCGAGCTTCATGCTGCTGTGTCTTCAAAATAAATGTTGGGTCCAAGTAAGCAAGAGGATGAGAAAAGCTTACTTTTCGGACTGCTTGACGGGTTTTTTTTGTGTTGGCATAGAGTCTGAACCGGAGGAAAGGGTAATTACCTCTACATCATCAGCTTGGCTGCCTTCTACGTCCTCCTGATAAAGATCATTGTTAATGAGGTGCATGAAAAGTGAGCCAAGTGAGTCAAGTTCTACCTCAACTTCCGGATCATCAGCATCGTCCTCAAGTTCCATGTTGATCCGGTCAGCCATTTTCCGCTTTGAGATCCGCTTGACGGCTTTGGTTTTGGGACGAGATGGTTTGACCGCTTTATCCCCGGTTGGCTTTACTGCTTTATCTACGGATTTCCGTTTCCAGAAGGGATCGTCACCCTATTCATACATAAACAGAAGAAGGATTACAAGTTGAACAAGTTAAAGACATCAAAGATGAAAAGGAAGTATAGTGCTCACAGTAGGCGGTTTGTTCTTGGTATAGAAGGAGTTTAAGCCGGTTTGACTACAGACTGATTCCGATTCATTCAAAATTTTCTTTACGCTTTCAGTGACTTCTTCGTCGGTCACCTGAATGTTGATATGGCGTTGAGGGTCTTCAACATCACCGGTGTACTCACACATTAAACCGGGGCGCCGGCTTAGCGGCAGGATGCTCCAAGATATCCAACAACGCACGAAATCAACACCTGTTAAACCAATGGACATAAAAGCCCGGAGTTTGGCGAGTTGAGGGGCATACTTGGCCCGTTCTGCAGAACTTAAGCATTGCAGCATTGGATGGGTGTTGGAAAGCCGGTGATCACGATAGCTTGGAAGGGAATTTTCATCTTCAGGAGAAGTATCTGTGCAGTAAAACCAAGTCTGGTTCCATTCCTTAGGATGGCTGTGCAGTTTGGCATGAGGGAATTCAACTTCCTTCTGCTTTTGAATAGAAACACCGCCAAGTTCAGTGTTGGGACCATTTACAAATTATGTGCGCCGGTTTAGATGAAAGAGGTCCCGGAACAGTTCAGCAGGCGGTTCTTCTTGTAAATACACTTCACAGAAGACCTGGAAGTTGCATAGATTGGACACCGAGTTGGGTCCGATATCTTGAGGATGGAGTTGGAAACTGGCAAGCACATCTCGGTAGAACTTTGACCCTGGCGGTTTGAAACCATGGCCTATGTGGTCGACAAAGACCACAACCTCGCCCTGCCTTGGGGTTGGAGGATTTTCTGTTCCTGGAACTCGCCATCGAATTTCAATTTTCTTAGGCAAGGTGCCAATGCTGACCATCCCGTTCAACTGTTCCTCGGTGACCCGGGAACGAGCCCAATTGCAAGCGGCAAACTATTTGGCCATTGTGAAACAAAAAGCTGGAAAAGAAATGACGGTTTACAGATCATTCACGGTGGTATACAAGATGTAGTGGAATAAAAGATATACATGTATGTGAAATTGCATAAACCGGAGACAAATACAACAGTGAATGGCAAAGTCATATCAAGGGCATACATGTGTTGTTAAACCGGACTATTGCAATCAACATAAAGAAGGTTTGCCGGTTTACTAGGGGACTAATGGTATGAGATAGATTGTTTTTGCAAAGGTAAACCGCCTACGTAGTACAGAGGATACAGATCTAAGGCGAAAAGGGCTAAGTAAGGAAAAACAAGTTTCACAGGATCACATGGGAATTTTGGATCTACCGAAGACAGAAAGGCAAAAATATTTTGACCTAAAAAGGGTAGGACCCGAAATAGTTTATGAAGGACTAGATAAGTTTTTGCGCATAAGGGTTTGTGGTGGTAACAGAAGATTAGCCACGGCAAGGGATACGTCAGGCGTGAAGTGTCAATCTATAGATTAAGGAGGAACAGGGAAGAACAGCACCGAAGCACCGATGAACTTTAGAGAACTACGAAGAACAGGGAAACCCTAATGAATCTAAGGAAGGAGGAAAGGACTTACTGTGGCCGCGGAAGCAGCAGAGGTGTGCTGCGGAACTCTAGTACGAACAGGTTGATGCAGCGGCCAATGGTGAGGCAGAGGCGAGGCTTGACGATGGCAGCGGCGCTCAGGTGCGGAGGTGTCGCGAGGAGGAAGAAGAAGCGAACGAGACGAGGGGAAAAATGATAAGGACCCGTGGCCCTATTTATAAGGTAAGCGATAAGGCGACAAGTGCGGGAATCGAGGAGGTAAAAAACGGATAGTTAATAATGGTGTCGCTTCGATGACTGGATATGCATTAATGAAGGTAATCTTCAGCTTCAACGGATAGATGACGTCAGGGCGGTTTATCATGATCTTGAAGTATGACGTCACGGCGGTTTAAAAGATCAAGGTGAAGATGCAAGGGAGGAATTTTTCTAAGTATTGAAGATTGACATGAACAAGTTCAAACCAATCTGGGGCCTAATGTTGGGGATATTACTACTGGACGTAAACCGGCCAGGGGTAGCCGGATTAGCCTTATAAAGATTAGAAGCCCATGAAGACATAAGAATGATGGCGCTTTATGAAGGCCCAAGGCCCAGAGGCGAGTTAAGGCCTGTAGATGTAAACCGACCTTGTTATGTAACTTGCATTGTAAGATAGGAAGGATAGAGACCAAACCGGACACGTTTATGATCCGGCTTCGGGACTCTGTAAACCGGCGGGCATCAACCTATGTATATAAAGGGACGACCCTGCAGCAGATTACGGATGACAGACAACAAACTCGAGAGCCAGACAAAGCGGATTCGCTCCCTGGCCGTCGAAACCCTAGCAATACCAATCACAACTAGACGTAGGCTTTTACCTTCATCGAAGGGGCCGAACTAGTATAAACTCCTCGTGTCCCCGTGTCCGGTTTAACCCCTTTAAGCTAACCCATTGCGATGGCTCCACGACTAAGTCCTTTCACAAGGACATCTGCCGTGACAAACCCACGACAAAGATCAAGTCTGAGAAAATCTGAGGAATGTCATCTGAAAAGATCGACATGGACCTAGAGAGGGGGTGAATAGAAAAAAATTCAAAATTTACTTGTTAATTAGCAAGTTTAGGAAAATGGGGAATATCAATGTACGCCTAACAATTGCAAAGGTGAGTCAAGTTTCTAGCAAAGATGATAGCAATAATTATACAAATTAAACAACGTAATACAATATCTCGACCGCAAGGACAAGGAAAAAGTAACCACAAGTAAGGAGCTAGGGTTAGGAATAACCAAACTCTGGAGATGAGGATGTATCTTAATGTTCACTTCCTTGGAGGGAAACTAGTCACCGTTGGAGGGTTGGGTGTTACCATGAAGGCTCACCCCTATTCTCCTTGAGATATCACAACAAATGTGATGCCCAACCACTAGTGGTAGACCGTAGACCTTTAGGCGGCTCCAAACCTTCACAAACTTTTCGGGGTAAATCACAATTTGGTTCCTCACCAGAGCATTCCTATCACCTAGGAGTCTTCAACCTCCGAGAGTAACAAGATTCACCATGAAAACAAGGAGGAATCACCTTTGCTTTGGTGAATGTGTAGGTGGAGCACTACTCCTTCACTCCTCAAAAGATCAAGAGCTTTGGGTGGCTAGGGGGTGATCTCCTAGAAATCAAGTTCTAAAAATGGAAGTGAGAGAAATGGAATCATCACCTTCTTGGAGAAGAAAAAGACTATTTATAAGGTCACCGAAAATCCAACCGATTTTCACATATTCTTTTAGCCCTGGAAGTTCCAGGTAGTTCTGGAAGTTCTGACCACTAGAAGTTTCAGGCAGGTTCTGAGGTTTCTAGAGACATTGCACAGTTTGTGCAATCTCTCTCAACGCCCCGAAAGCTGCCTGAACCTTGCCTCAGAAGTTCCTGGCAGGTTCTGAGGTTTCTAGAGACATTGCGCAGTTTGTGCAATCTCTCTCAACGCCCCGAAAGCTTCCTGAACCTTGCCTCAGAAGTTCCTGGCTACCCCGGAGATTCTAGGGTTTTCAAAAAATGTGTACCCTAGTAGATTTAGAGGACCTCTCCTCGCACATTTTTGTATGACTTAGGTACATATATTTGGTGTACGTGTAGTCGATTCACAGAATACCTTCATGCTGAACCCCCTCTTGATAGTGTGGTTGCCCTATTATGGACTAAAATATTAAGAAGTAAAGACACTAGCAAAATTCTTCTTTTACCTTTTTCAAATTGAGGAGCATATCTAACCATCGATGCATTCTCCCATGATGTGGCAGCACTATTTATAGACTCAAGCATGTGGTTAGAACAGCAAGTTATGTTGTCATTAGCACAAAAAACAATTAAGGGCACAAATGCCCTTTTGACCTCTCCCTTTTGGCATTGATGACAACATAATAGATAGAGTAGCAAAATAATTATGATAATAAGTCACAATGAACTAGCGAAGAGCTCCCCGTAGACATACTCCCTCCGTCCGTGAATAAGTGTACTTCTAGGTTTTGTCTTAAGTCAAAGTTTTGAAATTGACCAACTATATACAAAGAGAAATTACATATATCACATTAAATTGGTATATTATGAAAGTACATTTTAAAATGAATCTAGTGAAATTAATTTAGTGTCATAAATGCTAGTAATTTTCCCTATAAAGTTGGTCAAAGTTTTAAAACTTTGACCTTGGACAAAAGCTAGAAGTACACTTATTCGCGAACGGAGGGAGTATGCCTTATTTTAATTTGCCTTGGAATATAAAAGGCATTAGTGTGGGAAGGAGCTCCCCTTGTTGCCATTTTGGCACCCAGGGCAGTGGGAACTTCTCCCACGTGGTGGAAGAGATCTCATGTGCACAGGAGAATCTTCCCTAAGGGTTTATTTTCCCGGTTTTTTTCCTACTCAACAACCAAATGTGAGCCCTAAGTGTTTGTGGATTTTACTTGCCGGTATTACCAGCACTGCATTCAGTTGATGCTGCCGCATCTTGCCTGTTACTGTACGTCTAAGAACGAGTTGGCAATATGCACCTAGTTTGACAATGGTCTTTATGTCAAACAATGGTCAGCTCCTTCTACTACTAGTATATAATATCTGGATTTGCACGGCACTAAAGCCGCCTATATAAGGATCAACATTTGTCATCGTAGAAACGACATGGTTGCATGGCAAACTCGTGAGACGCACTAGTCTAAAACACTCAAACGAGGATCGTTCATATCCGTTACAGGAACAAAGCAAAAATGTACTTGAGCGGTTGAGCCTAGACCTACTACTGGTTTAAAAAAAAAATTAAAGTCTCGACTCATCATACGGGGAAGAACATTCCAATGATTGATGGCCATAAACATCAGCCATGCATGTTACTGAAAAAAAAGAGGGCATCAAGAAATACGGCGCAGCTTTGAGAGCACGATCAGTGCTTCGTGGAGACCATGGTACAGGATTTCTTATCTGAAAGCAAATGAGGCTGCTGGATGTTACATCCCCCAAAACTCCAGTTCACGCCTGGCGAATTCTTTCATCTACTTCTGGCTACGGAGATCTGGTAGAATTATCAGGGAGATGATAAGTGTGTAGTTTAGGATCATGCACAGAAGAAACATATTTAAGTTAACAAATATACTTTCAATTTAACAGAATGGTGACAAGACATCAAGCAGATTATATGCACATAAAAACATGTAGCTTTTTAGGGAAGGTGGAACAAGACAATATGCAGCTTACATCCGTCAGCCAATAGCACAGAAACACACAAGCAAGTAATAATACTGATAACACAAATAAATACGAAATGTTATCTGAAGAGAAGGTATGACTCACAAGCACTCCCACTCCGGCGGACGTATATCTTCTCGAGGGGTATTACCGTTTGCCCTGAACAAATTTGCCAACTTGTGGACTCTCCCATCATCCTTTGAGCAGTTGATCTTTACCATTCCTAGGTCTTTGCAAGTAAATGATCTTCTCTGTAGTTTGATACCTGTTTCTGATACCTTTCTACTCCCTCCGTTCCAAAATAGATGACTCAACTTTGTACTAAATTTAGTACAAAGTTGAGTCATCTATTTTGGAACGGAGGGAGTAGTATTGAAGTTCTTTTGCAGATCAAGAAAGTTGTTGTTAAACATGTGTTCAGGTACTCAAAACTAAAAAATAATCAAGTAAGCATAAGCCCCAAATATGTAATTACACATACAATTTTAAGTTGGAGAAAGAGCTTCTGTATATTAGGTGAGTGCTGCAGCAAGAAAATTAGTGTATCAAAGTCTGTAGCCATACACCATTCGCCAAGGGACAGGGTCTTCAGGTTGCCAAAACTTGGACACATTTCCAGTTCCCTACTCAGAACCACCTACACACATAAAATGAGTGTTCAGCAAATAAACATAGTAATTTGAATCAATTTTATATTTTATATACTGAATACAAGAGGTTTATTTAATATGCAGAGAAGAAAATAAACATACTCACCATGAAAAAGAAATTAAGACATATAGTAAGGTGTTACCATGATTAGCGCCTATTGGTAAAAATATGATTCATCATTTTTTCTATAATGTGATGGGACATTGCCGTTATACTGGTATGCAGACTCAAAATAGTTAATTACACGACGATTTAAACTGTAATCATTTAAAAAGATACAATACTACAAGAATATAAAAAATAATCTGAAATAATAAATAAGGCTCTCTTGAAGCTGCATACTAACTCCGCCTATGTTGTCTCAACATAGCCGGTCCCAAGCCCGGGTAAAGAAGGAGGGTTGTGATAGGCTTGGCGAGCCAACGTAAAAACTCAGCCACTCTTATGGAGATGAAACCCAAGTGCATAGCGGACGGCTAAAGCGTGCGGAGAATGTCAAGAGAGGGCGGGGTCGACCGATTTTGACATGGGAGGAGTCCGTTAAGAGAGACCTGAAGGATTGGAGTATCGACAAAGAGCTAGCTATGGATAGGGGTGCGTGGAAGCTTGCTATCGATGTGCCAGAGCCATGAGTTGGTTGCGAGATCTTATGGGTTTCACCTCTAGCCTACCCCAACTTGTTTGGGACTAAAGGCTTTGTTGTTGTTGTTGTTTGTTGTTGTTGAAGCTGCATACTTCCATATCTTATTGATTTCACCTACAGAGTACTATTTGATGATGAAATGAGCTAGTACAAATTTCTTGATCTGAACTCTTCTCCCAGTCAACTGCGCCTTTCTAAGAAGGTGTTGCTACTTATGTAAGAAGAAATGTGCTCATTGGACATATGTGTGTTCTATTGGGAGCAACATAAATTTCTTTGGCAAACATCAGAAAAGGCTGTTAAAAAAACAATGATGGCTATATCAAGGAAGTTTTCTTACTCAAAGATAGAGAGACCAGTAAAAGGTGGTGACAGCTATATATACCTATCCCGCATCAGTCAACAACTCGAAAGTCCTAGCACTTGAAAGAGACTCGAGAATATGGCGTCCACCTAAAATCTTCCTACCATTGCATTCTCTGTTTCCACCATAGTTACCATCATTACTGGAAATCTGGCCTTTACCTTTGTAGCCATGCTTTGCATCATTTGCAATCTCACCGTATTCATAGGTATTGTCATCGCTATCGATATCACTACCATAATCAAAATTATCCTTGTAACGACCCTGCGTGTAACTTTCTTCAGCAAAAGTATCTCCATATCAAAATCTTATAAAATGATCATATTCAAAATCATCACCCAAGGAAGAGTCATCATCATGAATCTTAGAGGTATCTGTCCAATCATTATCATCGCTATCATCCCCATCATCATCAGTAGTTCCATCACAGTCATCTTCATCACTGATGTGTTCAAAGTCATCACCCAAGAAAGAGTCATCAAGTATGATAGTGCCGGTGACAAGTGACCCCAAGTTGTTGAACGATGGGACTCGGACGTAAGGCGTGGTGAGGCGCAGAAGTAGGAGGTTCGGAGCAGCAATGGAGAAGGCGCAGTTGATCTTGCACTTGAGCATGATCAAAGTCTTCAAAGAGGCAGACACAATCCCGGCACCAGTCACCAGGCAATCCTTGAGATCCAGCTCCTCCAAAGACGTGCAGCTGGAAGAGAGCTGCTTGAGGATCTGGCCGTCGAGCCTGGCATACGACAGCTTCAGCACCTTGAGGTGGCACGAGACGAACTGCACGCGTTCCAACGATGCAATCTCCGAGCGATGCCCAGCGAGATGGATGACCCGCGCGTTGCGGTTGATGGCGGCCCTGATCCACGCGCTGGCGTCGTCCTCGTCGTAGCCGGCGTCCTCGTCGCCGGACCGCAGGTGGAGCGTGCCCACGGGCGCCGACGCGTCGCGGAGGAGGAAGAGGCGCTGCACGAAGTGGCGGAACTCCCCCGGCGGGTCGGCGTCGCGGTCGGAGGAGTGGCGCATGCGGAGGTCGACGCAGGGCGAGGAAGCCCAGAGGTGGCGCCACCGGCGCGCGAGCACGCAGGTGCGGACCGCCTCCCACGCCTTGAGGGACGACATGATGTGGTGCAGGAGCGTGTCCGGGAGGGCGCTGAGGCGGTCGGGCTTGACGGCGGCCGGGCCGCGGCCCCAGGCGCTGGGTGGTGCTCCGGCACATTTCGTCGAGCAGAAGGCCTGCACGTAGGGTTTCGGGTCGCCCCGGCGCAGCCCTGTCAGTCAGGATTTTGAAATCTCTGCGGGGGAGATGCATACGGAGACGAGATCGGGGGGAGGAAAGGGAACTTACGGAGAGAAACTCGGTGAAATGGGCGGAGTTTGTTGCCGCTTTCTCAGTTTTCTGGTGGCGGCTGCTTCGGAGTGAGTTGCAGAGTGGGATGGCGTACACTCAAAGTCAATGGGATTAGCGTTACAGAGAAACACTATATTCAACCACCCCCCCTCCTCATCGCTGACACACTCACCTTATCTGCCCCCCTTCACCGGCCGACACCTCGCCCCCTCTCAACCCTCATTAGTCCCCGCCGCCACACTCAACCTCATCGACCATGTTGGTGCGGTCGTGCTCTTCCCAGTAAGAACTGAGAGGCCCATGCCGAGAGAGTTCTGAGAGAGAGTGTGGGGCTACTTTGAATGGATCGAGGATGACACACACCGTGAAGCTGAATCAGTCGCCGGTCGTGCCCACCTACCCGCCGCCCTTGAGTATTTTGACTCGGTGTCAACAACAGCCTAGCAGAAATGAATGCCGCGTGATGCACAATATGGCGACTCTGCTAGAGTTGCTCTTACATCCCCATCTACCAGCACAAGCCATAAAACCACTCCAGCTCACTTGTTTGGTGATTTGGTCAAGCCAAACCCACTCTATGCGACCACAAGCGATGGGGCAAAGATGAACAAAGGGCGGCAAGCGACAACTAGAACTAGATTTGCATAGGCCAGGTTTTGCCGATTAGTCCGATTTGGTGGGTAGGGAGGATACTCCCATCTGGTTTACGCTTCCGAGTTGGAATACTGGCCATCAAACCGGAAAATGCCAACGGAGGCCGAGCTCCAGGGAGCTCGGTATTTTAAAAAAATCAAAATTTATATTTCAAATTTTCAGAAAAAATCAAAAAAAAATCTACGGTAACTTAATAGATTTCCGCATGAACGTGTAAGAAAATTATTTGAATTTGTTGTGATTTGTAGGCTGTACAAAAAAAACAAATATCCGGCCCAACAACAAAAAATATTGGCCCATTTTAGAAATACGTTTTTGTCTTTTTTCTGTACGCCACGTGTGAAAGTATTTGGTTTTGAATTTTTGCACAGACGCAATACACATGTGTGAAAGTGTATATACAAACAATTTCAAATTTTTTCACCTTGTAGAAATTTGTATTTTGAAAACGAGCTCCGTGGAGCTCGGCCTCCAAAAGCCCTCACCCGCCATCACACACGTTATCTTGACAAGTGGACCCAACAGGTTAAACTAGATACAACAAAACAATTTTGAGGTACAATGTGGCGGAAAATTTAAATGGGGCAAATACTATCACAAATAGACAAACAATGGGTAAAAAGTTAAATTAACTCTCTTATTAACTATATCCCTTTTCAACCAAAAAATTGTGGTGTGTTTTTTCAGGTGCGTCAGTATTTGTTATTCAGAGAGAAAATACCTCTCTGCTCATAGTTGTGGCCTTGTGGGCACACATGATTGCAGAGCATGAAGCTTACTTCAATATTCTACCTATTGTATATGATTGCAGAGCACCGAAATATGAATAGTTAGACATCAATGTAAACCTTCATCGCCGAAATCGGAATGAAGGTTCATTTCCTTTTACACGACATCAGAATTTGTACGGTAGTAAAGCTGCCTATAACTCACCACAGGATCAATGCTTAATGCTTACTGGAGCATAGCACAACGCATGACAGACTCAAATGCACCACTCTCAAGTCTGAAGCATTCAAATGACGAGCATTCATATCCGTTCCAGGAACAAAGCAAACTTGTACTAGAGGCTAGACCTACTACTAGTTGAACTTCTCAGCTCATCCCACTGGCAACAACATTCCAA